>NW_020924895.1:277768-471629 GCF_003984885.1 Neopelma chrysocephalum
CCCCCCCGCCGCCGCCCCGCTGCGAGAGGAGAGGGGCCGGGGCTGGGCCGGGAAGGGGGCGAAAACACAAGAGGCGGCGAGGAGCCGGCCTCCCTCCTCCTCCCTCTCCTCCTCCTCCTGCCTCCTCGCTCGCCCTGCGGGGGGCGGATCCGGCGGCAACGGCTTCCCGGGCGCCGTGACACGGTGACTCCGGGCCCCGCCGGCCGCTGGCGCCGCCTCCCGCGCCGCCCCGCCCCTGCCGCACCAGCGGCGGCCGCGCTGGAGCCTTCCCGGCCCCTTCCCCTTCCTCCTCCTCCTCCCGCCCCGGCCGCGCCGCTGGAGGAAGAGGAAACTCTCCGGCAGGGCGGCGGCCCTCCCGCGCGGGCTGCCGGGCCGGGCCGGGCCGGGCCGGGCAGCGCCGGGGGTGGGGGAGGCGGGCAGGAAGCGGCCGAGGTAACGGGACCCAGCGCCGGCCTGACCCGGGCGACACGCGTTAATCAGCTTTTTTATGGGGAAGGAGCGGCAGAGAGCAGCCCGGCGCATGCCCTGGGCCGGCGTTCGGTCACTGATCGCGTTACTCGTTTTGCCAGCTTTGGGAAGCTGCGGACCCCAGGCACAGGGCTGGAGTCTTTTTCCTTCTTGTTTTTCCCCTTCCACCTTTGTCAGGCCTGTAGAGGACTGCCAGGAGCGTCCTTCAGCCAGGCTCCAGCTCCGTATGGAGGAGGCCCACGGGGTGCCGTGTGTCATCTCACTCACTGAATCACATAATCTTTTGAGTTGGAAGGGACCTACAAGGATTATCGAGTCCAACTCCTGACCCTGCACAGGAGATCCCCATGAGTCACACCATGTGCCTGAGAGCATTGTCCACGCGCTTCTTGAACTCTGTCAGGCTTGGTGCTGTGACCACTGCCCTGGGGTACCTGTTCAGTGCCCAACCATCATCATCATCATGGCTAGGCTTCGCGAACGAAGATTTGGGAAGGGCTCTACCCACGTTTCTTGCAAGCGCGTTGGTGGCTAAAAAGGCCAATACGAGAAAGGCAAGTCCGGTTGCAAAAGACACAGCAGAAAGACTCCTTAGGTGGTATATTCTGTAAGGCTCGATTCTTTCTGCGTTGTCTTTTCTCCTCAAGGGTGATCCTGCGTGCTTTCTCAAAAGCATCAGCAGCGTTATAGATGGTCTGTCTCCAGGCCTCCCGATTGGAGGCCAGAGTAGACCAGTTATGGTGATCAATATGGCCAAGGCTGAGTTGTTGCTTCAGGGAGTCCTTGTATCTTTTCTTTGGGGCTCCTCTCTTGCGGCAGCCAGTGGCAAGTTCACCGTAAAGTGCCCAACCACCCTCTAGGTGAAGAACCTTTTTCTAATATCCAAACTAAACCTCCCCTGGCACAACTTCAGGCCATTCCCTTGTGTCCTGTCACTGGTCACCACAGAGCAGAGATCAATGCCTGTGCCTCCTCTTCCCCTCATGAGGAATTTGTACATTGCAATGAGGTCTCCCCTCAGTCTCCTAAAAGCTGAAAGTGCCCTAAGCTGCTCCTCACAGAGCTTCTCCTCAAGGCCCTTCACTCCAGACAAGTGTCTCGATCTGTCCATACCACGGGGAATTTTCGTTCTGTCATCGTTGCTTTCGGCCCTTTCATGGAAGCAGACCAGTCTTGACATCTCAAGTGAAAGCCCTATGGCATGGCTGCATTCCTTCCCTGGTACAGATGCACGGGACACATACATCATGTATTTTGGTTCTGTGCTGCCTTTCTTACTATGGCATCCTGGCCTTTCCCGAGATTTCATCCATGGTAATAGCACTATCTGTCTCATCTCCCACCTGCCTTCATTTTCCTCTAAGTGTTTCATCTCCTGCCATGCCTGTGGCATTCCTCTATCTTTTCCCTCTGCCAGTACAACATGTCCATCTTCTCTGCTGTCTTACACCACAGCCCCCACGCTGTCTGCCCCAGCCCTGCAATTCTTGTATGTTTACACTGGTTAAGTATGTTTTCAGTCTGTTTCAGAGGCCATGAAGGCCAAGCTGCTGGGAAAGGCATCAGTGAACCAGTAAGCACTGAAAGGAGGAAGTGCCAACCTCATTCCTTGCACCACCTCCCTCCATTGCCAATTGTATTATATAGCCTCTGCTTCACACCCTAAAAGCATGTGCACACTTTGTTCCCTGCACTCTGACCGCCTGCTTCAATTCCAGCTTTCCGTTAGCCACATGCAGTTTCATAAACAGTGCCTACTGAGAGGGCAACCTGGATCTAAAAGTCTAGAGGTCCAGTGGGTTGTGGACATCTTCAGTGGCAGCAAGCAATAACTGTGCACTGGATAAGCTGTAGGGGAAACTGGGGGTCATTTTGACTGATGGGAGCCAATGACTTCACTGCTTGTGAAAGCAGGGGAAGAGTCAATGACCAGGAAAGAAGGTTGCAAGAAGTACACCACAGATGACAAGAGACTGAAGATAAATTTGGAGCTGTCATAAAGCTCACTACCAAACTATGAAAGCAGTATCTGCAAGAGAGTTCTGGAGATGAAGATGTACCTGTCTTGCCAGCATTTCACAGCAAGAGTGCACAGAGTGCAACAGTGAGTATCATGTGTCCTACTGCTTATATTTCATCACCAGCATTTTCAAATGGCAGTTGTCTCACCCAGATGCAAAATGCATTCCATCAGGTGCTCGCAGTTGATGCTCTCTTTCAGTCCCTAGAAGAGCAGGCAAGCTCGCAAGCTGGTAACTCAGCTGGTTAGTGATATTTTGTCTCTGTGTCAGATTGTTGTTCCTTGTGTATTTAACTCTGCCTCACTCTGAGCACTACCATGTTGGCCTGTGCTAGGTTTTATCCTGTTCTGACAGAGTGGCCTCCCACAGGAGTTTCTCCCCATGCATCTGATAAAACAAAGACTTCAAACCAGGCATTTCACTGGGACCTGGAAGATTCTGTTTGTAGTCATGGAAGTCCTTGGTCTAATAACCGTCTTTCTCCACACTTTGGTTGAAAAAACAGTTTAATAACCTTTTGTCTATTAAGTGTTAGGTGCATGGATATCCCTTGAGTGCACAAGGTCCAGCACATGCCGATGAGCCCCTCAGCACACAACTTTTCTAAAATACCCCTGGTGCCTCTTCTATAGCCTCTTCTATGTCTTTGTAGGCTTGAGTGCAAAATTAAAACTGGAATCCTGTTATTATCTGCTGTTTTCTTGCCTTAAGGCCAGTATCTATACCCAATGAGACAGTATAGATAAAGCCTTGGTACTTTTGGAATCACATTAGAATGTGCCTGCACGTGCAACAGTATGTAAAATACACCTGCATTATATCCTGCAGTGGGAATTTTGCTGATTATCTCCACTGCAAATATAGCAAATACTGCAAATGTAAGATGCTCAGATTCCCAGTGATGAGGATGTAGAAACTCTGACTGTGTGTGCAAAGAGGTATGTAACAGCATTTGAAGGTCCTTTACAATGTCATGACCACCAGTAAAAACTATTATTTTCCTAGCATTATCATGATAATTAATAACTTATACTGTCCTGGTTTTGAATGATACTGTTTCTCAGGCCTGTTATTTCACAGGCAGAATGAGAAAGAAAGATTTTAGTCAGGTTTATAAAGTTCTGGTGCACTTGGATCTTTCTGTCCCAAAGGGAAGAACCTAGCATAATTTGGTTTCTTATTTTTTCTCTCACATGCAGCACAAGAATTTAAAGGTGGTGCTTCCTATAAAGCCACAATGAAAAAAAAATTCAACATTAGTATTTTCCTGATGGATAAATGCAAGCTGAAAAGCAAAAATTTGCTTACCCAAAATCCTTCAAGGTCAGAGCCAGGCAAGGGATTAGAGACCCAGATCTCACAGCTAATTAGGCCATTGAATAAGCTACAGTGATAAACAGAGAAATTGGTGAATTTTCCCAACATGAAATAATAATATGATAAAATTTGTGCTTGGAAGTAATAAAATTATGAAATAGGGAAGACATGGTTGTGTGACCTCATGTGGCCACGATAAAAAGGGCCGGTGTCTGGGACAGAACAGGAAAAGACTGAATACTGAACTGAACAGTGACATCCTAGAACAGAACTCCAGGGTGTTAAAAATGTTACATTACAAGGAGACAGTCCATTAATCTCCTTGAAATCTTTCACCCTCTTGTAGGCTACTGAAAGCCCACTGAAATTGTATTTTTAACTTGTTTTAGTGATATCCTACAAAGCTTCATCCATTTGAGGAAACAGTCTCTGCTTCACTTTGCTTGAACTTGTCGTTACCAAGGTGGGGCACCCCACTGCATGCAACACTATCTCTTTTCTAGTTTGGTGGTTCAGCTTCACACTTAGAAGTAAGATACCCTGTTACCACAGTGGTGTTAAAACTTACATATATCAGTCGCTTGGATCAACACGGTCATCAGTGGACACATAGGGAACTGTGATACATACATGCTCAAATATTAAATTTGTACACTGGCACATGCCAGGGCTCCCACTACACTTTCTTTTCTAACTGCTGTTTTTCTGCCTACTCTTCTTCAGTAGGGGTTCAACATGATACAGAGCTGTGTTTTGGCTGTGTTTAGCATGATATGTAAATAAAGCTTTTAAGATCTATGAGCAAATATAGGTGGACTTTGGCAAAATCAGGAATTGTCTTGTTCATCTTCTCACCTTTCCAGAGTGCTCCATTTTGGAGTCTGCATTCAGAGGTCATTCATACCCCAGACTGGTCCCTCACTGCTGACAGATTTCATCCTTCTCAGCAGTCAGTTTTTGATGTTGGTTAAAATACCAGATGTTGATATAAAGCTAGAGGTGCCCCAGCTAACTCTTTCTCTTCTGCTTTTCTAGCTAAACCTTCATGAGGAATTTGAGCTAAAATAAACACTGAAAATTCATCTCATCATTCTGTCCTCTTACAAAAATATTCCAAACTGACCACAAAGCCTTGTAATGGCATGATTCCAGTAGGCACACTGTTCTTACAGGACCTAAAGTCACAGCACACTAGGAAATAGAAATAGCTTTTAAAAATTCTCCAAATTCCAGTTCTGCTCTCTGTTAGAAGAGGACAAAGGAAAAAGGCTTTATACTTTCTTGAAATTATTTTTACTGTTCCTTTGGAGATTAGCGCTGAACTGTATTATAATCCTCTACTTGATAACCACAAATGTTGCTGTTTTGACTCGAGTACACGTGAATGAATCAGAAACACAACGTCCCTAGCACTGTTCCAGCCAGGAGGAGATATCAGGGACGTATCCTGTGTACTTCCAAAGCCTGTTTTCTGTGAACAGGAGGAAGCAATTAAAACATTATCTGCTCAACACCATAAACACTCCTCTGCTGTCCAGATATATTTTATGCACGTTTCTCAGTCATGCTGCAATACTGGTTCAGGCTACGAGCTAAGTTTTCATTACTCTCTGGGTTTTTCTGCCCTTTTTTTCTCTGCTATCCCCTCCCTCTTTCAAAACAACACCTGCACTTATTTACAAGGAACTCCTTTATTGATAGGGAATTCAAATCATTGAGGGATCCTATTTGACCTTTTCGAGTGGTGCTCTGTGCCTGTTCTTCCAGTGGACTCTGACATACAGGAGACAAGCTACTCTTTGCAGAACACAGTGGTAAATTTTTAGATCTGCACACCTCTATTTCAGCCAAATTCAAGCCAACTGCCACCTGATGCCTAGACATCTGAGCTCACCTGCCGGGATCATGTGGTGGATGGGATGCTATGAAGAGGTGATACAATGCCTGTCTCCACCACTGGCCTAAGACTTTGGGGTGGGTTGCAGGAGGCCTTCGTGGCTAAGTCCTTTTCCATGAGGACTCTTGTGAACTAAGGGACCCCTTAGAAGTCACTGCAAAATCTCATCAACTCCAGCACTACCCAGGCTGAACGCAGTGTGGCAAAGCATGGCAAAGGGTTGCCCTGCGCCGCTTGTGTCTGCTATGCAGGCACGGTGCTGAGGAACAGCAGGCAAGTGAGATTCCTATGGTGTCAAAGAGACTGCCTGCACTTGTTGGAGCAAGGGGGCATCTCTGTGTACACCAGGCATTTTCAGACTGTGAGGACGTGTAATTTCTGCTGTAAAAAGCTCATACTATAAAGTGACAGCTGAAAGCTGGCGTCATGGGATACAAAGCCCAGGGCATGCGGGTTGTATCTTGGGCTGCTGAGTAGCAATCCTGCAGTAAAATGGGTTATATCTCATCTTTCTCTCCCTCTTCTCTCCCTATAAATTTTATCCTGCATAGCTCAGACAAGCACAGATCTGCCAATGTAGTAGCAATTAAAATGAAATGAGGAAGTCAATACAGGCTAACCTGGAGGGAAGACACTGCTCTTACTGCAAATGCACAGAACTGCTGGGTGTTCTAGGTGGCTCTATCTGGTTCTGCAGCAGGCACCTATCCTGAAATTTGCTGTAATAGTTTTAACTGTTGTTAGTGATGCATGAGTAATGATTTTGGCTTCCCACTTCCCAGTCATCCATCATCTTCCCCTTCCTTCTGCAATGACACAGGAGAAAATTGCAGCTCCAAGAGGGATCTAGCTATGCCTGGGACACTGCTAATGACAAGCAGATCTCATCCAGCTTTTGGAGTTTTGTCCAGACATCCTTTCTAGTGCTAAACTAGATCTTGCCTAAACCAAATCTCCTCACACATTTTCCCTCTGAATGTCAGAAGCCAAGGACTTTTCTATTCTCACTTTACAAGTTTTAAATTTTTCAGCTGAAGAATGATAATTTAAAAATGGGTTTCTAAAAACAGATGTTTCTGTTTTTCAGTTGCCCATGCAAAATACTCAACAGTCTCTACTTTTATTGTAGCCTTCAGTTGAATTCAGGATCTTTGCAGGCTAGACCTCAAGCGACTTAGCAAACTGATTGTCAGTACCATCCAAATGGCAGCAGAGTGCTGGAACAGTGCTCAGAAGCCCTCCACACTGGCCACACTCTTGGGCTGTGGGTACCTGCAAATGGTCATTTTGACTAATTTTGCAGCAGAGAAACTGTTAGTGGAAGAGGCAGCCAGCAAAGCCAGTGAGCCCCATATGTTGTGAAGGCAAGTGTGTTCTCGTCCTCTAGCAAAACTGGTAATAAAACTCATGTTCATGGTGTGTCTGGAAGCTAGAGCAGGGACAGATGTGTGCAAGCACCTTGAAAGGGAAGAAGGTTATCTACCTGGTATCCCTGGACAGGGAACGTACATCAACATTACAAACACAGTTCCCTTTTCCTCCTTCCAGGAGGAAGCTTCTTGATAGCAGCACAAGCATTTGTTCAGCTGGTTTTGGATCTTTTAGAGAGATGACTTGGACAACAGACAGGACACATCAGAAAACCACTGAAGTAATTAACCAAATGCACCTACACAAAGCAACCCAAACCCAAAAGAATGAGAAGCCCACATACAGCAAGACCTCTTCTGCCATGGCAAGATCACTGCTCATAAGCAATACCGAGAAGGCAGCATTACACCTGTCACCTGACCATTTCAGATATGGACAGAGGCACCAGAGATAGCATTATACCCGTGGGAGGGGGTAACAGTGGCATGTCCTGGCAGCCAGTGCATACACACATAGCAAGCAGCTGCACCTGAGTCACACTGGGTGCTCAGGCTGGCTTGGCTAAAGTCACAAATGTCATCTCTTCATTCACTTAAAATCTCTGGTAACCACCCCCAACACTCAGTTTCAACAAACCAGTGGATGAGGAAGAGAGGCCTGTCTTTGACCTTCTTTAGCAAAGTCCTCTGTCTTGCTTACCAGAGAGTGAGGAAAACACTTTCAGACCTGTAAGAGCATGCTCGACTTCCTTAGTTTAGCCCAAGTCCTCCCCTGACTTCCAAGAAGCAGTATTAGGTCCTCTTGTCCTTCAGCCTGTATTCCCAGAAACAGCCAGCAATGGCCAGCACTTCATTACAGTGGGACTGGAGAAATTTATCATAACAAGGCTGGCTTTAGGGGATGAAAACTTCCCAGCTTGTGAGGGCATATAAGTGTAGATCTCTGACTGGAGGCCTGTCTCCAAAAGGTGTAAATGGGCCACAGAACCCAAGTTCTGAGCAGAGGGGTTATTTTTAGAACACTAGGACTAAACAGAGTCCAAATCTGGTGCAAGGTGTCCAGTGTCAGAGAAGACATCATTTCAGTTAACGAAAAATTGCTCTCCAATTAACACCAACACGAGGATGGTCACTTAGCCCCTCCCCTCCCAGGATACTTGTGCTTGATGTCTGCGTGGCGCTACGTATTGAATTACCAAGCAGCTGCTCACCCGTGTTTAATTAGCAGGTGTGAAATTAGTGATGTTGCACGGAGGAGGAGGTGACACAGGTGCTTGCCTGCGCTCAAGCGGCGCCGGCGGGTTGGGGATGCGCGTCACACTGTCATCTAGTGGCCGCTGTCCACCGTGCCTGCGGGGCGGCAGCAGCAGCAGGATACAGCAACGACTTCAATCCTGCAAGGCTGAAACCTTAGGTAGGCTTGTATCTCAGGGCTTCTTCAGGGACAGTGGAGCACCTCGTGGAGCACAGAGTCCTAGCCCCACGGAAATCTCATAAGACAGCCGATGTAGGCGCCCAGGGATCCTGAGGTGGGGTCCTTAGCTAAATTTGGTGAAGCTTCTATTAGCTCTTCGTGGCAAGTACTTGCAGAAACCTAAGTGCGTGCACCCTCAATTTTGGCAGACTTGTCCCACCTCTCTGTAAGTCCCTCATTACCACAGCACTGCATGAATTGGCTGACAGCACTTGGGAAGAAGTGTTCTGCGTGGTGAAAGTGACGAGAAACTCCCCTGCTTCCCTGCTGGAGGATGCTGCTACAGAAGGTCCAGCTGAATGGCACACTCCTAATCTTCCTCAGCACAACCAGACAGCAACTGACAGAAGCACTTTGCACTAGCTGAGATGATTTTGCACTGAATGGATTAGGAAGGACTTGCACACTGTTTTGTCAGACGATTTGCAAAGACAATAAGATGAAAGTCAATAATGGCTTTGATGGACAGAGCTAGACCAAGGCAAGGACATCAGCCTCTGATGAAAGCAGGCATAGGATAGGATTTCATGCACTTTAATAATGCTCCGTTGTCCACTCAGTGTTCCAATTACACTGATTTAAAAGGGACCAATAGTCCTCCATTTAGACACAGCTCTTTGGTAACAAAATTGTACACAAGAGTCACATCACTACACACTATCAGTAACAACAGCTACATTTTCTTGTACGGAAGAACACAATAGGACAAATCACTGTGGTGTTTCACCTGATCAAATGTTGCAGGTTAAAGTCATCGCCTACAGGTTAAAGTTATCTAAAACTTCCTACTCTACAGCTCTACAGATCCTCCTCTCTGCAGCTCAAATGTTTAGTCAAGCTCCTTGAAAAGAAAGATTCTGTCTCAGACACATTAAAATTAAAGGCTTGGTAGCCGCAGTTGCAACCTGGCTGGCTCAGCCATCATTTTTCTAGCTCTGACAGCTCAGTATTTCTGTGTACAGCTGACTACCACAGAACTGAGGTGCCTTTGCAAGAGAATTTGAGAGCTTCCTTGCAATCCAAATGACAGTAAACATTTGAAAGAGAAACAGGAGCATTTCTGTTACAACATGACTTTTTTTTTTGTTGCTGTTGTTTGTTTTTAAGCTGAATGTCAGTCTTCAGCATAGGATTTTTATGATTTGTTTGGTTACACATTTGTTCTACATGAGACAATGTTTTTTCTGTCAAGAGTATGTTCTACATGGGACAATATATTTTCCCTGTTATGTGTCTGGTTATTTCCTCATTGGTAAACTTAGTTCAGAAGTGGCATTATCTTTGCAAGTACCACTGTGCTTGCATAACCAGTATAAAAACCTACTAACTTTGTCAGTAGATAGGTCTTTAATGATTACTTCTAGACATCATTTTCAAGAATAAGGCCATAAGATGACCACACCTCAACAAAGCATTTTGTCAGAGGAATCCTACTGTTCTTGACACAGAAGACTACAGGACTAAACCTAAGCTCTTCCCTCAGACCACAAGTGACTAAGAGGTCACATTCCAAAATACACTGCCCCAGTGGACACTGTTCATCAATCTTACCTTGAGATGACTTATTCTTGCTGAAATTCATGCAAGTGTCTACAAAGAATACTCTGCTTTATTCCAAGTGCCCTCTGAATCCTGTTCGTGAAAGACACGGGAACACCATACACAGAGGAACAATTCTTTTCCCTCCTCATTGATGATGTTTATTTTAAGGATTGCATTTGACTGTTGTATTTCTGAGCTTTCTTGACTGGTAGTGGCAAATATGTTACTTTGTCCTGAAGACCTTGAGCACCCTGTCTATTCAGTACTCCTTATTTAGTACAGTTTCAGTTAGGGACAACTCATGGGGTAGAAACATACACTTTGTTTCTGTGTTGGAGTTTCAAATGTGTTAAAAGCCCCCTAGACATGCCAAAAAAAAAAAAGGCATGCAAAGAATGCATTGAATTAACATATTTCAAGTGTTAAAAATAAAATAATCTCCACTACTGTTGAATTACAGTAGCAGCTTTTAATGCTTAATGTCAGAAAGATAGATTATATTATGGAATAAATACCAGCATTTGTTTGTTCCCTTTACGATCATTTCCAATGAAATGTTTCATATCAGACAAGCACTCTATAAGAACACAGTTTACAATAACCTTTTCCTGAAAACAGGGTAGATGTGGTTTTCTGCTGCAGGTACAGACATCCTTTGCAGTTCTGTACTGCAGGTGCCTTCTATCTTTCACAAAGGGGAGGAAAAATACTCCTTGGCTGAATATATGCATGGAAAAGATAGGAAAAGGAACAACAAGGTTAAGACATCTCATCCAAAGAGGTCCCAAATAAAGCCATTCTTTCCCTTTCAGTTCAGAGAAGATACAAAACATAACCAGTTAATCTCCTGACCTGTGACTCTAGTTCGATCTGGTTAAAAAGGTGAATAAAAACATTAAAAAAATCAGATTTTCAGCTGTCTGAACAGAATTCCAAGAAAAAACTAAGCAGATCTTCTAGGATCCTCAAAGGATTTTTCCTGACTGTGCAGATAAGAATTCAAGGCTCCACTGAATACATCAAGTGTACTGAAAGTTTAAGAAAGGTTAAGAATACTCAGTGCAAAAGACACCTCACTGTGATAGAATCCAATATCCATGAAAGGGGATATTTTATCTCTACTAGCATCTGAGAAGAACAAACTACACACACATAAAGACCAAAAGAAACACACTAAAAAAAAAATCAGACAAATGCTTTAAGTTATGTTTTTATTACAAAATTACACTTGGAGTTAGTTGCATATAATAGCTTATGCTGACAGTGTTGCACAGCTGCTCCCACATAAGGCAACAGCTGCAGAGGCTGCTTGCACTAACCAGGTTACTCTATATTCACTACAGCTAAATTAACTGCAGTCATTACTGCATCTGATGAGACAGTGTTAGGAACCACAAGTGGGTAAGCCAGGACACGAGAAATTGTTTTATGCCTCAAAGAATCACAGAATAGCTTATTTTGGAAAAAACCTCTAATATCAAGTCCAACCATTGACTGAGTACTGCCAAAATAGTAGGTACAGCTTTATGTAGGTAGGAACTAAAACCTTTTTTTTAGGTAGGAACTAAAACCTTTACTTGATACATCTCAATAATTAAGCCTTAATACAACCTAGGCCAAAAGATTCCTAAAAAAACCTGGATAACTTAAAGTGGAGACTGGTGGCCTCTTGGCCACAGTGACCATGAAGTGATAGAGTTCAAAATCTCTTTAAAATCTCTTAAAATCTCCTTGACAGGAGGAAAAGTGCCAGCAAAACCTCAGCTCTGGACATGAGGAGAGCAGACTTCAGGCTGCTCAGGGAATCAGTAAGTAAGGTCCCCTGGGAAAATGTTTTTGCAGGTGCTGGGGTCCATCAGTGCTGGTCACTTTTCAAACATCATCTCCTAAGGGTACAGGAGCAGACAATTCCCAAACGTTGGAAGTCAAGCAGCTGAGGCAGAAGGCTGACTCAGCGCAACAGGGATCTTCTCTTGGAAATAAGGCAAAAGAGGAAAGTCTATGCCCAGTGGAAGCAAGGTCAAGTGACACGGAAAGAATTCAGAGATGCTCCTTGCCGCTGTAGGGAGAAAATTCATATAGCCAAAGCTCTGGGGTTGAAGCTGCCAGAAATGTGGGGGACAATGAAAAGCTTTTTCCAATACATTAACAGCAATAGGCAGTATAGAAATACCGTCAGCCCATTACAGGATGAGCACGGTTGTAAGAGTTGGGTTTCAGAAAGGGTGACGAACAGCACCCAGAGAGATGTAGTTCCCAAGTACTCCCACACACATGGGCAGTGAGATGCCCTTGGTGATTGGTCAAGGGAGTCACGTGTTACTTTGAACCCACATATATAAGGTGTTGTCTGATTTGAATAAAGAGGATTTGGCTGTGAACCCCCAAACTAGCCAGGTCTACATGGTTTGTATTATTTGTTGGTTCTTGCACCAACCCTATTCACAATCTTTTTCAGCATGATGCTCCAAAGGGCCACGGCAGACCTCAATGATCAGGACGGTATCTACATTCAATATCGTACTGATGGAAGCCTATTCAACCTAAGGCGACTGAAGGCCCACACCAAGACCTTAAACCATCTTGTCCGGGAGCTGCTTTACGCTGATGACGCTGCCCTTGTCGCCCACACAGAAGCAGCTCTGCAGCGTTTAACATCCTGCTTTGCAGATGCTGCTGAGCTCTTTGGGCTGGAAGTCAGCTTAAAGTTCTCTATCAACCTGCACCTCAGGAAGTCTTCCACCATCCCCATATCACCATTGGCCAATCAGAACTCAAATCAGTCCAGCAGTTTAATTACTTAGGCAGCCTCATCTCCTCGGATGGTAAGATTGATGGGGAGACAGACAACAGGTTAGCGAAGGCATATAGCGCTTTCACAAAACTCCATAAAAGAGTTTGGTGAAATAAACACCTGAAGAAAAGTACCAAGATCAGTGTTTACAGAGCCATAGTGCTGTCTACTCTCTTATATGGTTCCGAATCATGGGTCATCTACCGCCACCACCTGCGTCTCTTAGAACGCTTCCATGTCTTGCGGAATATACCACCTAAGGAGTCTTTCTGCTGTGCCTTTTGCAACCAGACATGTCTATCTCGTATTGGCCTTTTTAGCCACCAACGTGCTTGCAACAAACGTGGGTAGAGCCCTTCCCAAATCTTCGTTTGCGAAGCCTAGCCATGATGATGAATACACCTTAGATGGTCACCTCACAAGCAGGGACAGAGACAAGGCAGAGCTGTTTAAGACATTCTTTGCCTGTGTTCAACACACATAACAGACTAAGGGGGGGTCTCAGTGCTCTGAGTGGGAGGACCATGACTGCCAGAATGATCAACTCCCATTCAAACCTGAAAGTGTGTGGGATCTGCTGCTCCAGCTGGATCCTTACAAATCTATTGAGCCTGATAGGCTTCATCCCAGAATCCTCAAAGAGCTGGTGGATGTCTTTGCAAAACCTTTCTTGATAATTTCTGGGTGATCTTGGGAAAATGGGGAAGTCACAACTCAACTCAAAGCTGGTAAATGTTCTTCAGTCTGGAGAAGAGAAGACTGAGGGGAGAAGCCTGCAACTTGCTCATGAGGGGAAGAGGAGGGGCAGGCACTGATCTCTGCTCTGTGGTGACCAGTGACAGGACCCAAGGGAATGGCCTGAATCTCTGCCCAGGGAGGTTTAGGTTGGATATTAGAAAAAGGTTCTTCCCTCAGAGGGTGGTTGGACACTGGAACAGGCTCCCCAGGGCAGTGGTCACAGCACCAAGCCTGACAGAGTTCAAGATGATACTCTCAGGCCCATGGTGTGACTCTTGGGGATGGTCCTGTGCAGAGCTAAGAGTTGGACTTGATGATCTTTGTGGGTCCCTTCCAACTCAGCATATTCTGTGATTTCTTGACTGCACCTAGAGCTATCACCAGAGGCAGCAGTGATCCAGGACTATACAGCACTCTGCACTCCTCTTTCATTGCAACATCTCTTCACCCGGGGAATACTACACTGAATTTTAAATGAGTTTATGACTCTACTTAGTATTGCTTTAGAATGGCTTGAGAGCTTAACACTGTTTTCTTCCATATTCAGTTACTGTGGCTTATCTGTCAGTGTGCTGGTCTGTTCAGTGCCTGAACTGTGCTTGCTCTTAAGGGACCTTCCAATGTATCTCCAGTATTCCTTTCGAATGGTGTCTTTTTCTTTAGCCAGAATTTCACACAACTACAAAAGAAAAATAGAGAGTGAAGTGTTATACCAAAAGCTTACAGAATCCTTGTCTTTATAAAGTGCATGCAATATATGTTTCAGATAGTATTAGAAACACCTTTCTCAACAATATTTGTTTTATTCAATGGATTTACAACTGTTCAACAATATCGAACTGATGACAACTCCAACTGGTAGTCAACCAGTCCGACACTGCACAAAAATCCCTCCAGTTCCATTTCAGTCTCAACAGTTTCTTTGTGACTCCTTTCCATGCCTATCACTTGTCATCCACCCCAGCCTACTCAGCCTGTAGTATATCACAATATATTTCCTGAGAACCTTGACTGTCTTTTAGTGATCCAACAGGTGTAAACCACTTGATTCCAAAAACTGGGGGATCATCCTGCTCTTGAATCTTCAGTACTCCTAATGGACAGACAGGAGAAATTCTGTTTCTGTTTTTTCTCAGCAGATTGTCCCAAAAGGGTTCTCCATGCAAGTCAGTAACCATCTCTCATGATATGTTAAGAGTTGGTGCTATACAGACATTGCTGCATGTTTGTTTGGGTTTTTTTAAATTTTGGTTTGGGTAAGCAGTCAGGTACCTCCTACTCACAGGATAGGTTTTGTATATTTTACATGGTATATGAACACTGTCTACAAAGGTTTTAGTAAATTCTCTTTTATTATGCAGATGACATTGCCTTATTCAGTGAAATGGAGTCGAGAAATTAGGAGCTTGGATGCCTAAACAGAGGAAGAAATCAAATTCAGTGAAATAGTATAAAGGGGAAATAAATTTAGGAGGTACAACTGCATTTAGTTACAATCTCCTCCTAGAACACAACAAAGGGGAAATGTTGAGAAAGAATAATGTTGGAACATAAAGACACCAGGCAAAACTGCAGCTCTAATTACATCAAGCTCCAGTCTGTCCCACAGTGAATGGAAAGTGTAGTAAAAATTACACTACAAATGGCACCAAGGAGTACCCAAATACGAAGCACTGGGAGATAAACAACATTGCTAGAAGTAATTTATTCTCTGTAGGAAATGGTGCCTGACATTTGTTACTGATGTCCCCAGTGCCTGCTGGCCATAAGCTAATTGTGACAGCTTTCTTAGAAAAAGCTAAGAAGGGCAAAAGGAGCTTGAGATTGTTTGGATACAGATATTCTGAGAAAAAAAATCATTAACCTACAGAGAAGAGAGTTCATGCTACAAAGTTAACATTGGAAAACGATTGTTCAAACCTCTTCTTTCTTCTGCAAGCAGTATTAGAAATCTTCCTTTACTACCAGGTGAAGAAAATTTAGTGATTCTGTAACTGGTGAGTTATTTAAATTCATGAGACCCTTGTGATTGTGTGGCTTTTGTGTTCAACTCTTCAGAGACCACTCATTTTTAACAAGTAACCTGTTTTATTTATGAAAATCAACCTCATTTTGTCAGGCTGTAAAACCAGACAGCAAGAGATGGCATCCCTGAGAAGCAAAACCAAGCCCTCAAAACGTACCTCCAATGCCTTGTTCAGTGTCTCTTCCTTGTTATCACACTGGTTTTCAAGCATATCTTCATATATGTCCACAAGGAAGGCAATCAGATAGGGTGAACTATGACTGGGCTGTAAATTCAACAGTTCCTCTAACAGATTTGGATACTTAGAAAGTCCACGATCCTGTAGAATCCTAGAACAGAAGTTAATAGGCTTGACACATGATCTTGACCATGAATCTGGTGTGAATAATTGCATTTTTGTTATGACTCCTTTGCTTGGAGATCAGGTTTTGAAATCAGGGTGCAAATATAAGTAAGGCAGAAGGCAAGCAGCATGCAGCACTAGGACAGCTTAATGTTGTAGTAAGCTAGTATAGTTCATGCTCGACTGAACAGAAGTCAGACTGAAAGCATATTCCCTAATTCCTACTCTATGCTCTTGAACCTAGTAACATTTAAAAGCAGAAGTACCTGCAGTCCTCCTACAAGAACTACAGGGTTAGAAGCCTAGTGGAAAGTTACAGAGAAATGAGGTTAATGTAGTAACACCTTGTGTCAGTATTTGCCTGCTTGCTTAAGTACACTACACAAGAATGAACAGCAAGAAGTTCTCTTCAATTAAGAAGTAGGCATAAGACACTTTAAACAGATATTCTCTTTGCCTCACAGAGAAATAGACCTCACCCTTTTAAATAGTTCCAAGCACTCTCATTATGTGGCACTGCTTTGATCATCTCAAGAGTGTACCTGCAAGAAAAAGAGAACAGGTCATGAATGCAACCAATAACAATACAGTTAGAAACTACCTGGAAGTGCTCAGAAGATTCCGAATACATCCCTCTAGTCTATACTTCAGCCTTCTTGCAGATCATCTCAGCTGGGTCATAGATCAAAAATGGCTCACAATATAATCATCAGAAGTCTCAGAGAGGCAAACACTGTGAAAGCTGTTTTAAAATCTGAAGGGTTCAATTCGGTGGGCTTTATAAAGTAATTAGCTGGTTCTCAAAATTATTAGCAGTAAGACTAAGAAACAACATAATATACTCTCTTGGTATGCTAAAGGAATAACTTGTGTCTTGATGCTCAGAAATGGTGAGGGGCTGAAAAAGGCTGGAGTAACTGAAGATCAGGGTGAGCTATGTTAATACGACTGCAAGTGGTATGTTCTGTACCTATTTGCAGAACCTTTTTCATGAGGCTGCACTCAAGCAAACCCATGGAAAGGCAGAGCTTGAGCTTTCAGCTCACACAGCCTTCTGCAACACTTCTTTGAAAGTAGCAGTGAGGCAACTGCTCTAAAAGCGAAGCAAGGAAAGGCACCTCCCATACAGTCACAAAGCCACATTTCATCTCCACCAAACAGACTTTACCTTCTGCCCTTTCTCAGCATTCCAATGATTTCCAGAGACAGCAGCTACTGACAAAATGTTACATTAGGCGTACCAGAAAAGGAATACCCCAAATCCTAACTCTTTTTTAACATTCTGCAGTCACTAGGACAAAGACCAAGTTTACCGAGCATCAAGCAGCCCAGCTACAGTTCTATAATGACATCTGGGAAGTCTTAAACCTTTGACAGTCTGGTTCTTAAGATGGGATCCAATTATCTTGAACAGATCAAGGGAGGATGTCCCGTCGAACCTCTCGAGAGAAGAAGTTGAAAATATCGAAGTCTAAGTCATGGAAATAGTTCAAAGTTATAAACTGGTAGAGAAGTACAACTTGCAGCAGGTTGCAAAGACAACCATGAAAGGTGGTGAGGCCTGCGATCCTCTAAAAAATGTACTAATGGACCTATTCAGAAATTCAGTCTTTCTTCTGAAGAATAACTCCAAAAAACTCCAGTTCCTTATTTTGATTGCTTGTCCACATTAGACAAATATCTTCTTGTAACTAACAACCCTGACCAGCAGGCTGAGATACGAAACCTATATAAAGAACCTTCTCTTATCACCATGAGTAGTAAAATACATGTCTAGAAGCCCAGTTTGCCTTCAGTTAGAAACATACAACTCAGAAACAGTGAGCTCATTTTCCTCAAAACTAGCCAACTCACAGAGGTAGTTGTCTTTGTGCCAACCACATACCCCTGAAAGCTCCTTTCTTTTTCCAGCTCCATCAAATTCCTCACAAAAGACAACTGCTCTTTCTACAATCCATGTCCACATTACATTTAAATCATTGTGGCTACTGTACTACTGAAACAGCAATTTAGTACAACACAAAGAGTGCCTGTCATTCCAAGCTTTCTAGGGGTAGGATACTAACGAACGGCACAACTTAAGGGGTTCCAGTGTCACAGATTTTCTGCAGGTTTTCCCACTGTAGCTAGTTGATCATAAAAAGCCAAAAGTTTTGTTTGTACAATAAACAGCAGGTCGGGAAAACAGATTTATGAGAGTAGCTTGCCCAGGGTAAGCAGAGCTTGCTTCAGTCTAACACTCGATCAGCTACCCATGACAGTGAGCCTCAAAAGTGCATGAAAAACAGGAAACACAAGCCCATGAAGACTGTCAAAGTATTCCTTTGCTTCCCTGTAATGGAGAACGCTTAATGTGAGCCTGAATGGCATAACTAACCAGACTTCTCTGTCTAGGACTGCTGGATCATCGTAGCCAGTGGTGTTGAAAATGACAAAGTGCCGTTGGTTCCAAACAGAGTTGTTTCTCACATCTTCTCTCAAAAGCTGGTCTACATATTCCAGTTCATTGTCCCATAATTTGAACTCCTACAGAAAGGGAAGGAAGAGAGAGAATCATGATCAAAAGTTTTTATCTTTTTAAAATACATGATCCTTGCTCCTAAGTTGTCTGAACATCAGATACGGAGACTTGAAGAAATCAACACAAAGTTCAAAATAAAAAAAAAAGGGTGCACTAAGAACATGCTATGCTATTCAGTGGCACTCAAAAGTTATTAGCTCATCATTAAATTCACACACATAACAGTAAGCAAACAACAGGGCAATTGTTTGACCTCACTTCCTAAAAGGCAAGTTCATAGCTAACCCCTACCGCATGCTAAAAATGCCGTTGCTTTTCCCCCTTCAGCCTTAAGAAACAAAGTGCCAAATGCAATTCAAGTTGTATTTAAGAAGTGAAACTCTACAACTTGAGCAGGTTATTTAAGGAACCAATGAGTTCTGTGGATATACAGTACCTGAATAACCCACTGTCTGTGTTGCCACGCATGATAATTTTTGGCATCTTGGTTAAGAATGTCAGCTATGAACTCAAGCTCTTGGGACGGATCCTGCAGCCACTCCACCAACACCCGCCTGTGATGCCTGATGACAAGAGGAACGAAACCTAAAATTTTTTTGTGAACGTGTGGTCTGCATTAAAGCAGCATATAGCAACTGTTCTGCTCAGGAAAAAACCCACTAGTTAAATATTTCAAATTAAACACACCAAAGCTTTCACTTGGCTCTGAAAAATGTATGATGCCTACTTCTATTACAGTAAATTGTACCTACACATACACGTTGGCCAAACATCTCATGTTAGGTGAGTAATGTAAACCTGAAGTAACCTATTTTCACTTTTAACATTCATGGCCAAAATCTTTAGCAGAATAAAATTTTCTAGTACTACATAATTTTCTCCAGCAATATCAACATTGTTGTTTTGCCTATTCCCATTCACTTTGGAGAAACCCAACAACAGGCAAGCAAACTCCAAGACACAATAAAATAAATACTAATTTCTATTTGCCTCTTTGTTTGATTTTTCACAAGTCATTTTTTTCATGCCAGACTTATTCTGACAGTTTAAAAATTGAAATTAACAAGAAAACAAGATCTGTTTAGCATGTTATGAGCATTATGTTTAGAACAAATAGCTGAAGAGAACTTTGACATGATGCAATTCCATTTAACTCCTCTGCTACTGCCACTGCAGCAGCTGCAGAATGCAACTCTTCACAACTTTTAGGACCAACGGTCACAACTTATGGACAATTGACAAAGCAAAAGTTAATTGCAAAAATGTTACAAACTGAAAAGACTGCAGGATTTTACCAGACTTGGTAGTTCTTTGGCTGATCTTCAATGATAGCTGTAATATACTTAAGTTCCTCGTGGAGATCTTTTCCCAAAGACTGCAGGAGGACTCTCCGGAAATGCCTGTATAAAAGTCAAGCATTTCAACACTGCAACAGGACTTTCCTAAAATTCATGGAGGAGAACACAGAACCACCCTTGTTCACAGTTCTTGTAATAGACATCGAGTTAAAAATAGTGAAAAAACCAAAAACAGTGCAAAAACCTAAACCACATATCTAGTTCTGTTGAAGGGCATTCAATTACTGAACAGTGAAGAACTGGAACATGACTGGTTATAACAGTATGCTACCTAAGATTCTAGCAATCCTGTTTCAAGTTAACATGTCTACCCATACTAGTCTTTTTGTCACAGAAACTATGACTTCTGTGCTTAAAATAATGTAAACTTCCTGATTTTATGGAAGTTAGTGGAATAAAGACGTACAAGAGGCACTTGTTAGCTTTCGTGAGTTAAAAGGACTTACTCTGAATATCAGAAATTCACTGTTTATTCAATATCTATCTAAACAGTAAACTGACAGATCTTCTAAAATTCACTATTTAGTAAGTATAAACTTATTTGCTATCATGCTTTTATGCCTCTTCTTGAAGTCAGCTGAGGGCATCTTCAGCATTTTGCCAAGGTCACATTTTCAGATAAGTGATATAATTTTAAACCGCAAAGTCCTTTTTGTGGCTAACCCTGACCTTGACTGATAATATCCCCAAAGCCAAAAAAACCCCACTGAATCAAAGTGAGACATGGAAAATACTGAACAAAGGCTTTCTTTGGAAGCTCACCAGAAATCTACAAACTCCTCTGTGTAAACTCAACTGGTCGTGCCCTTATTGGACTGATAAGATATTGAAGACATAAGAGGTAGGCAATCAAATGACCACAGAAACAACCCCAAGATGATTACGTACCACACTGTGTAGTTTGCAGCGTTTAACTCAATGGCATCTGCTGTTAGCTTGAAAGCTCTTTCGCTCCTCTCATCCCGCTGCAGAACAGCCCGGAAGTAATCGTAGACATCTCGAACTAAACAGATAACAGCATCTTATCCAAGGCTGTGAAACAATGGCGTAGTGGGTTGACCCTGGCTGGATTCCAGGTACCCACTAAAGCTACTCTCTCACTCCCCTCTGCAACTGGACAGAGGAGAGGAAAAAAAAAGGGCTAAGGATTCATCAGTTGAGAGAACAGCTGGGAGAGGTCACTGACTGATCACCATCACAGGCAAAACAGACTCAAAGTGGGGATATTAATTTAATTTATTACTAACAGGGTCAGAGCAAAAGAGTGAGAAGTAAAGTAATCTTAAAAACACCTTCCCCCCACAACTCCTTCCTTCCATGTTCTCCCTTCTCCGCCCCTAGCAGTGCAGGGGTACAGGGAATGGGGGTTACGGTCAATTGTTGCTTCTGCCGCTGCTCAGGGAGAGGAGTCCTTCCCCTGCTCCTGTGGGGTCCCTCCCACGGGAGATAGTCTTTGAACTGTTGCCATCCCAGAGGCAACAGTTCCTCCCAAACTGCTGTCCCATGGGTCACTCCTCCATGGGGTGCAGTCCTTCACCAACGAGCTGTACCGAGGTGGGTCCCCTACAGGGGCCACAGGTCCTACCTGGGAAAAACCTGCTCCAGCCTGGACTTCCCTCTCCATGGGCTGCAGGTCCCCAGCAAGACCCTGCTCCCTCTTGGGCCTCCCACAGGGTCACTGCCTCCTTCAGATATCCACCTGCTCCAGCATGGGCTCATCCACGGGCTTCAGGGGCACAGTTGCCCCACCCTGCTCTGCACCACGGGCTGCAGGGCCACAGCTCCAGCTCCGGGAGCACCTCCTGCCCCTCCTTCTGCACTGCCCTTGGTGTCTACCTTGTTGTTCCCAAGTTCTCACTCTGCTCTTCCCTGGCTGGAATTCTTTCTGCGCAACAACCTTCTGTTCTTTAGTATATCATCACAGAGGTGTTACTGTCACTCCACCTTGGCTTGGCCTTGGCCAGCGGCAGGAAGCCCGTCCTGGAGCTGGCTGGCATTGGCTCCACGGGACAGGGGAAGCTTCTGGCAGGTTCTACCAGAAGCCACATCTGTAGCCCCCCCCCCACTATCAGACCCAGCCACAGAAACCCACTACAAATGGCCTGATTAGAGGGTAACGTTAATAATCCTTTGAAGTTATTTCCTGTTTTGTGTACTTAAAATATACTTCTTTAAAACAATAGCTAAATATTGCTCTGACAGCACTTTTGACTAAAACCTCTGCATGACACTAGCCCACTGAAAAGCTGCAGAAGTATATTAGAAATACACCATCTGAGTAACATCCAAAACAATCATAAAAGTTCCATGCTGCCTAGTCACACTATTTCTCCAGGCGCAGGAGTTTCACGTCTCACTTTCACTTGTGGGCTGGAAATGCCTTATGTCATGAACCACACTATCTGCTGTGTTACCTCGTAAGCCATAGGATTTTAAAGGAGTACCTTGGCTATTAACATCTCAGGTGAAGATTCAACTTCAGAGAAGCTTGGTGAAAACATTACACGCAATAACCATAACACAACTGTAGAAAATATTATCCAAAACATGAAGTCTTGCTTTAACAATGCTAAGGGCAGAAGTTTTCAGTGATGAACATATTTAAGACTTACATTTTTCACTGTAGATGATCTGAACAACAGGATTTGGCCCATCATTTTGAGGGACAGGTTCAATATCTGCCCATTCCTTCCTGTCCCTGTAAATACATGTTTTTGTCGTTTTAATGCTTCTAATTAATGCACAAAATGCTACATAAACGATGACACACACACACAAACACACACGTGTCCAGAAATACATCCTTGTTCCCAACAGCCACTATTATTGCCACTATAACACAGACCAGTATACAAACAAGTAAAGGTGTTCCCAACATAACAAGGACATAGAACTGTTGGAGCAAGTCCAGGGGAGGGCCACGAAGTTGAGAAGTGGGCTGGGGCTGAAGAGAAAGATGCATCGAAACCTCACAGTAACCTTCCAGTATCTAAAAGGGGCCTACAGGGAAGCCACAGAGGGACTTCCATCAGGAACTGTACAGTGATGGGACAAGGAATAAGGGGTACAGACTGAAACAACGTATATTTAGGTTAGATATAGGAAGAAATTCTTTACTGTAAGGGTGGTGAGACAATAGAACAGGTTGCCCAGGGAGGTTGTGGATGCCCCAAACCCGGGGGCGTTCAAGGCCAGGCTGGATGAGGCCTTGAGCAACCTGGCCTAGTGAGAGGTGTCCCTGCCCCTCCCTCCGGCTCCTCGCTCCTCCGGCCCCCCGCAGCTCCGCCACCCCGCGCCCCCCCAGCCCGTGAGGCGCCGCGAGGGTCCGTCCCGGCCCCGGGGGCCGCTCCGCCGCGGCCGCACCTGTAGAGCACGTAGCCGGCGTCCTCCCCGTCCTCCTCCTCCTCCAGCAGCTGCCCGAAGCCGCCCTCCGGCTCGCCGCCGCCGCCCTCCGCGTCCCCCTCCGGCTGCAGCTCGGCGGCCGCCGCCCTGCCCTCCGCCGCCATCGCGGCTCCGCCGCTGCCGGGACCCGGCTGCGCCTCGGGGCCGGGGCGGGGCGGCCGCTCGGCCCCACAGCGCCGCGCCCGGCGCGGAGGGCGGACGGTGGGGCCGCTGCTGAAGAGCCGGGAGAGGGGTGTGTGGAAGGCGGACCCTCCCCTACGGAAAGCCCCCCTTTGTTTCCACACCGGGAGCTCCCGCAAGGGAGGGAAAACAGAAATGCCGCGGTTTCGCGTCCAGGTTTTCCCAGCGGGGCAAGGCAGAGGAATCTGGGCTCTGTAAGAGGAGAAACTAGAGGGGGATTTGAAACAGGCCGTTCTAAACAAGTGGGTGAAGTTGGAGGGGGCAGCAGATCCAGCGGGAACTGGGGTCGTTTAGCCTGGAGAAGAGGGGGCTCAGGGGTGACCTTATCGCTCTCTACAACTGCTTGAAAGGAGGTTGTAGTGAGGTGGGGGTCGGTCTCTTCTCCCAGGCACCCAGCAACGGGACAAGAGGTGACAGTCTCAAGCTGGACCAGAGGAGGTTTATGTTGGACATTAGGAAGAATTTCTTCATAAAAAGGGTGACTAGGCATTGGAATGGGCTGCCCAGGGGAGGTGGTGGAGTCACCGTCCCTGGAGGTGTTTAAGAAAAGACTGGACGTGGCACTTGGTCCCACGGTCTAGTTGCCATGACGGTGTCAGGGGTCAAGGGTTGGACTCGATGATCTCAGAGGTCTTCTCCAACCTAACTGGTTCTGTGATCCTCTGATGTGATGTTGCTCAGCAGGACAAAGCAACTGAACTGAAGACAGTCGCCAGGAAAAGCAGCTGACCCAGTGTTACGGGTTTATAATCCGGGGCATGCTGAGATGCTTTAGCATGGAGAGGATTAAAGATGGGCAGAGCATGTGCAGTATTAAGGGCTGGATCGGTACTGCATATTCAGGGAGGTGGGAAGTCATTCCATGTGTGGTGGAAATGGTTCAAGTCTTTAATTCTGGGGCACTCAAGTTGAAAGGACTGTTGCGTGTGTCACATGTATTACAGTCATTTTACAGAAAGAAGAATGGTGCCACAGCAACAATGAGGGAGTATAAATGCACGGCTGCAAATTGAAACACAAGATCCAGGACAAGGAAGAATTGGGCCTGCAGGTGGTTCTTCTGTCACAGACAGCTTTGTCTCCTTGGAAAGTCACTTGAACTCTGTGCTTTCCTTGTCTCTCTGCCCTGTTTTAATGGTGCACTTGGGGACTTCATTTGTTCCTGCCAGGAGGTTTCTACAGTGACTCTTTGGAGTGGATAGCGTGGTTGCTGTTTCCGGGTGTTACAGTAATATAGAGTATAGCAATATCATAATGCAGGGTAAAGACCAAAGCAATCTATGGAAAAGCTACTCTAGGTAACAGGACTATGAGTAGAACAGAAAGGAAATGGACATCTCTAGAGACAGAGAGGATACTCAGCAATATCTAAGGGAAAGAAAAAAGTTCTAAAATGCAGAACACTAAAAGAAAAGAGAGGAAAAACTAAGATGGGCATAAAAAGAAACACAAAGTATATTATAAACCTATCAGACAAAATGTGTACATATGAATGAGAGAAACCTCAAAGGCAGTAAATCCTGTTTCGTAAGAGACAGAGCAGAAAGAAAAGCTGCTGTTCCTGACCCATGGAGAGAAAAGTTGCACTGCAAATTTATTAGATACCAACAGCTCTCCATGGACAGAGGGCACTTGAGACACAGATCTTTAAGAAATCTGGTTTATTAGCTCAGCTGTTTGAGCAACAGTTGGGGTTTTTTTTGGTTGTGCTTCCTCCAGAACGAATACGTAATGACGTGCCCCTGCCAGTGTTTATGCTGGTATCATCTTTGCCAGCTATTTAACATGGGTTACAGACAGGCCAGATACTGCAATAGGAGCTTATTTCCTCAGAGTGGCATAGCAGGACAAGGAAAAAAAAAAGAGCTGCTCTAATGCCAGCCAGAGCTGGTCCAAGAATACCTTGCTCATGGCATGGGGCAGACAGCAGATAGTATAGCTATCCCACTGCCCTAAGCACTAGCTTCTGCATTTTCAGTCTGAACTTGTGGGTTGTTGGGTCTGTGGACTGCTCCTAAAGGCTTGAGGGACAGCAACTGACAAAGTCAAGCCTGTTGAAGGAAGCTGAAATATGTTACAAACAAGTTATAGCCTCATGAGAGCAACTTAGGAGTCTGCCAACTAAGGAAATGAAAGCCAGGAGTATGACTGAGTTTAAAATTACGGGCCAGATCAAAACCCAGTGGGTTCATAGCAAATCCCTCCATAAACTGTACCAGGCTTCTGATCCATTTCCAACCACTCCAGTAAATTTACTGAACTACACACTCATTGTGCCATGAAGTTTCATCAGTCCTCACAGCCTCTGGGCACTCTGAAAGCCTTAGTCAGGCCTGCAAAAGCAGGATTCTGCCTTTCCATGGATCTGCTTTACAAAATAACTCTTGGAGATTCTTGCTGCATGCCTCATGGCTTAGAGCCAGTAGAGATCCTTCATGTTACAGGTCAAATATCTGTAACTACACTTCGAAGGTAGTATTAAAACCCCACCTGAAAGCTTCTACTTAAAAATATGACTCCAGCAGCTAGAACCTTTGTGAGGAAGCAACAAATAGGACAAGAGCCATGATGAATCACTAAACAAAGACTGGAAGAAAAGTAAATCTGCATGTCCCAGCATTGCAGTGTCAGTTGCTGGTTTTCATCTTAGGAGGAGCCTGGTAGTTCAGAGAGAAATCAGAGCTTTGTGGTGCAGTATGTGCAGCAAGAGGTGCTCCAAAGGTGCTGCTGCTAAGAGTAGCTATGGTGAAAAGGGGGACAGAGTTGGCGTGGCAGGGGTCACTGAGGGCTGGATTCAGGTTCTCTGCTGGGTACACTTCTGAGCCTCTCAAGAAGACTACAGGCATTAGCCACCCAGAGTAAGGAGATAGCTGTGTACATAACATTTGCACAGTTTTTATCAGTCATGATTTCACACTGAGGCACATCAAGTGTCCCCTCTGCCTCCTCTGGAATTCTTGCTTCTTCCACTCCCTCAGGTAATCACCCCCTTGCACCTCCCCTGCCTGCCACATCTGGTTTAAAAACTGCAGACGCCTCAATTTCATGTGTTTGTGTATAAATACAAGTACCTATGAAGAAGTGTATAGGTATCAGGTATTTCTGCATTAATACAAATGTGTAAGTATGAGATAGAAGAATTACAAAAACAAACATGTATCCGCATGTACGTCTGTATCATGTGGATAAATACGGGCTCTGCCCTGGGCTGGCAGAACCAGCCTGTCAGAGCAAACATCTACAAACAGCAAACGGTGCATAAAGTGGCTCCCAGCCGCAGGGAGCCCCGAGCGGGCAGACAGGACCCTTCCCTGGAGGGTACCCACGGCCCCGCGGGGGACGCCCTGGCAAGGCTGGAAGCAAGGCATGGTCTCAGCTGCGGGATGCGTGCCGCAGCTCCGCGCCAGAGGGACGAGGGATGCGTTCCCTCGGCCAGCGCGGGCCGGCTCTCCTGGCTCTTCGGGGCTTCCCAGCTGCCATGACGCATTTCTTTTTCTTCTGACAGCCCGCTAGCTTCAGGCAGACAATCTAAAGTCTCCGTCAGGGTAGCACCGGCACTGTTGTAAAAGAAAATAAAACCGCAAAGAGCGCGATTATGCGAACAGCTGTAGGAATCAGTGACAGGGGCCGGATTTATTTTGGGGATCGTGTGAGGTCTTGCAGTGCGGGGTTTGCAGAACAGCAGCCGGGCGGGTGGAAGTGATGGCGCTCTCAGGCCGATTAGCCCTGCGCGTTCCCTCTACAGGGCCCTGGGGTCCCCGAAAAGAGCTGCCCCCCTTCCCCGCCCCCGCGGCGGGGCAGAGGGAGGCGCGGAGCCGCACCGCCCCCGCCCGGCGCCCGCCCCCCCTCCGCGCTCCAAGAGGGGGCACGAACTGAAAGTTAAAAAAACCCCGACAAAACACCCCAAACCCCCTCAGATCCCGCCGGAGGGGGACGGCAGGAGCGACTTTCTCGGGGTGAGTACAGCGGCGGGCCCCCGGCCGAGGATGCCCGACCCACGGGCGGGGAGCAGGGCCGGGGCTGCGGGACGGGCAGAGCCTCGGGAAGGGAAGGGGCAGCGTTTTGGGGAGCAGGCAAAACCCTAGCTGGGATGCTGGGCCCGGGGAATTGCGGTAAGACAGGTCTGGAAGGAGAGGCTGCAGAGAGAGCTGGCAGGAAGTTTGGAAGGGTTTGCAGAGAGCTGCTGCTCCCGCAGGGCAGCAGGGCGTGGTGATTTATCTGTGTTTCATGGAGTCCTCAGGGCCTCCGCTCGGCCTGACCGGAGTGGGAAGGCCATGCAAGGTCATCTTTGTCAGTGGAGTTGGGACGGGATGGAGCCTTGCCTGGCCCACTCCAAGTACGCACCGCACCGCACCACTGGGGAGAAGTACTGCGTGTCGGGCACCACAGGCACAAGAATGAAGCCATGGCTCAGTGCAGTACCCTGGCTCAATAGGTACAGCACACCCATGCTGTGGATCAGTTCAACCTCAGAACAATACCTAAAAATGTGACGATTACTACTCTTTTACCAGGGCAGGGGGTAGGGCGGCATTCAGTGTCTTACCTTTTGCCATGCACAGGGTAAGACGTGGTGTTTAAAGATAGTGTTCAGCTCCAGGGTGTGCCTTGAGCAGATATTCACCGACACAGCAGTGGGCAGAATTCAGCTCCTTCCCCTCCTGGTGCCCCTTTTTTTGGCTGTACTGCCGGAGGCACAGAAGGTGCAGAGGCTTTGCAGAAGATCCTGCCTGATTTGAGGAGCTCTTAACTGGCAGCCTGCACTGTTGCACCCACACAGACCTTCAGAAGTAAGGCCTGTGCAGAGCAGAACTCGCACAGCAGGGTTTCATGTGATCTTTTACTAAAGAGGCCTTTCTGATGTTTGAGGGGAAGGGATGAACTGATGTGACAGTGGAAGCAGAAACAGGATAGCTTTTTTGGCTTTAGCTGCGAGAACCACAGTGATAGCTCTACAGCAGGCAGTAGGTTGGGGATCCATCTGTCTTTGTCAGGGTTGTGAAACTTTGTGATTGGGATTAGAATGGGGGGAAAGTTGGCAGGAAAACCAGCATAAATTGCAAGAGGCATATCTCTGAAAGAGAGGAGTTTAAAAATAGCAATTTATTAAACATTTTGTGTGTGTTTCTGCTTTTTGAGCTTTCAGAATACCCACATTTTCAAACTTTACTTCTCTGTGTTGAGTGATAGAGTCTTATCTTTCTACCATTCTTTTTCTTTTTAATTTTTTTTTAAGATGAAGCTGGAATTTGCAACTTCAGTTGCCAGGAGCTGGGATTTTCACACAGTAATATTCAGCATGCGGCAAAACAGTAGGGCTCTGTGAAAGCTAAAAAAAGCATCAGGGAAGGGAAAGAGTTATTTGAGGAGAGGCAAACCAGCACAGATGTAGATTACTGGGAAAGGGGAACTTGTTAAATTGAAACGTTCTTAGATGTGGGGAGAGTTTGTGTGTGTATACTGTGTCATTACTTTCTCTAGGCATTGGACACAGAGCATCTTGCACAAGCATTCCATATGCTCGTGAAGAGAAGTCCCGGAAGACCACAGTGTAGTAAGTCCCAAGGCCAGGTAGTTGTGTGCTTTCTCCAGGAGCATTTTCAGGTCTTGCCCGGGGAAGGAGAGTCTTCCACTGCTCCCCTGTTAATGCGTCTGCTGAAAAGCAGCAGAGTTTGACATCTGGAAACTCAGGAATATAGGTGCTCTCCTCACACAGGACTGACCCACGGCCATCAGCATTTCTCTACACTGACTGCAAGGGTGGGAGGATGTGTTACCCTGCTCAGAGGGGATCTCCAGGTTGACCACGGGGAGAGTAGATGAGGACCATGTGAGCAAGAGCACTGTTTTGTGCAGACTGCTTCCTGGGTACCTGGCTCAAAATGTGGCTCTGTCACCTACGGAAAGCTATGGGTAGACATCAGACTAACCACTGGGCTTGAGGAGCAGTCTTTGTTGATGCTCTGCTCTTTTTCAGCAGCAGTCACCATGAAGAGCAGTAAGGATGAAATGGGAAAGCCCAGCAGCAAAGGCTGAAGACTTCAGACAAGCTGACCTTCCCAAAGCCAAGCTGTAACTGCTCTGGCTCACCTGGTAGTGCAGTATGATTAGGATGAGGAGGAAGATACTGTGGGCATCTTGCTTCTGTTTTGCGGCTGCCTTTTTCCTTGTGGTGACACTCCAGGTACAGGGGCAAGGGGGTGGGGTATGAGATTGCAGTCAAAGCAGGACACAATTTTATGTACTAGTCTATGCTTTAACAGGAGTGTTTACAGAAGCTCTGTCAGCAACACTGGCCTGGTGGCCAGTGGCCAGCTGACTCCAGAAGTGACATTATGGAGAGAACATGTCTCTTGTAGAGCTCCTTGGATCTTGGAGGAATTTCTCAGGAGCGTTGCAACATGCTATGCCATGTTGCATTGCCTCCATCCAGTATTGCTTCTCTGTGTTTGAACTCATTAGGCAGCAGAGGCAATGCTGGACCCATAGAGACATGAAAACTTTATGGTTCTTTTTAACAACTACCAGAAGAGACCTGGCTACTGAATGGCTGTCCTTTGTTCTGAGCATTTTCCAGGGAGAAAGCAGAAGTTGTGTTGTTAAATCATATGTGATGTGGCCATATCTCAGTATAGAAATGTATTTCCTGCCTCCTTGTTACAAATTCAGAGTAAAGCTTTTGCTGTTCTGACATAAGATCACCTGGGCGGTGGCTGCAGTCAGTGAAATGCATGTAGTTTGATTGACAGAAACTTCACATACGAACTTAGTGCTTGATGCTTAAATTCTGATTTGTCAAGCAGATGTCCTGGCTGGTGACAGTGACATGTTGTGATATGTGTCTTTATTTCCCTGAAGGTTATCACCGAACTGGGCAATTCAGAGAACAAGGTGTCAGTTATCTCCAGTTTACACAGCGGCCCATTAAAGCCTGCGGAGGGACACGATTTTCAGCTTAAGATGCAGGAACTTCACAGCAGCTTCAAGGCAGAGTCTGATGTAAATCACTATCCTGTCCTGCTCTGGTGGTCTCCCCTGACTGGAGAGACAGGAAGACTCAGTCAGTGTGGAGAGGATTTTTGCTTCTTTACTATCAACAAGACCTACCAGCACGATCAGATGACAAGGGCATTTCTGTTCTATGGTAAGAATATTTCTTTTTAAAGGAGTAGCTTTCTCTCCTGCTTAGTTATTTTCCTTTGGAGATTAAATATTCTAGGTGACAATGACAGAACAGGAAATTTATGCAGCTCCTTGGACTAAATTTTGCCTGGTGCTAAGTACCATCCAGAGATGCACATTCTCAGTAAAACTACTCTGAAAACTGGCTGTGCATGTCTGTGGGATGACTGATGCCTTGTCTCATACTGCTTTCCAATCACATGTACTCCCTGTTCATGGGAGAAAAGACAATTTCATGTAGTTGCCAAGGCGTTTAAAGACAGTCTGAGATCAAGCCAGCGTTTTCCAGTCTTCTGGCCTGTCACCCCTAGCAGAGGTTCTGCAAGGCCTTTGTTGCGCTTGTGCAAGTCTTTTGTCTAAAAATGATGCCCTTGCTGGTAACAGTGCAACTCCCCTGCCTCATGTGCTGAGAGATTGCTAGCAGACTGTAAATGGAAAGTAGTGAAAGAAACCTATTGATTCTGCACAGGGAGCAGCAGCTAGTGCAACCTTCTGAGCTACTCTGGCTCTGTCAGAAACTTCCCCACTACATATACTGTAAAGTTAATCTATAGAACACAAAAGATGCATCTTTTAAAAGTAGACCTTACTTCATTCATTTTGTTCTTTTTCCCCACATGGTTGCTTTTGAAAGAAAAAAATTGAATTTTAGGCGGAAAAATAAATTCATTTTTTTTCCTTTGACTGGTAGGTTCAAATCTTTTGTCTGGAAACAAAACAAAATAAAACAGGTCCTGAATCTCATTCACTCAGTCAGAATACAGGTGAACTGGAAATATAGAAAAGAAGGGCCTTTCGCTTGATTGTTAGCAGTGAACCAAAAACTTCTCATGACTAATCTTTTCAGACCTCCAAGTAGGTCAGCTTTGTCAATTGATAATGTAGTGGTCAAGAATGAAAGCAAAGGAATAACAGCAAAGGAATGAGAAGCTGACCCAATTAAAGACAAGGAAAGCTGGATTGCATCACAGGAAGCTGTAAAGTCTGGTGATTTTGGTCTCTGATAGTAATTTTGTCTGTCTGTTTTAGCATTAAAAAGACTGTTATTCTTCATTTTTAGCAGGCTTGTGGACACAGTATACTTTCACTGGACAAAAGACTTTTCCTGTAGTGTTTCTTTTTCTTCTTTTTCTAGTCATGGTGGCTATGGACTGTGTAAAGGAAAGTGTCAAAATATGCAAAATTGTAACTTGTTTTTAAACTGCAGTAAATGATCTCACAATGCTAAAACCCAGAGAGAGAGAGAGAGAGACTTTTTCTCTCTGTCTCTCTTTCTCTCCCTATCCCTCTCTCTCCCACCTCCACCCCCACCCCCTTGATGCACTGAGCTGTGACCCTGCAAAAAGGCATATCTTACTGTTACAGAATTTCCCTCTGAACAGCCTGCTGAGTGAAAACTTGAATATCTGAATTTCCATGCTGTGGCTGTATCAGAGCACAGTTTCCCCTTCCAAAGAAAATGCTTTAATTTTGGTCAGTAGGCTAGTAAAGAGAAGAATGATCCAAAGATTAGGAAAAATACCGTGCAAAAATATGAGGTTCGGATGTTTTCCAGCACAGCTGCTTTGCTAGGAACACCAACTTTTCTGCATCTGTCCTGACTTACAATCCTGGCCTGGGAAGCCCCTAGGTGTAGGCGATGCCTTTGGCAAGTGCCACCTCCTCCTGTTTGTAAATGAGGTGTGGCATCCACTTGCTAGACTTTGTCTCTGCTTTTGGGAGGGATTCCCAGTTCCACCTTTTCAGTGTCACATAATTCACAGAGTGCTGTGTTCAGCATGAGCTGCCAATGTGACTGAGTCAGCATGAGCTGGATCTGTCAAAGCCTCAGGGGTGTTGTTCCTAAGGGAGGAGGATGTCCAGCTGTTCTGTGCTGGAGCGTTGTGTGTTGGACTATGACTCCTGAAGGAAAGATGTCTCCTAAAATGTAGAATTTCTCCTAACAGCATGTATCTCTCGCTTCTGCACTTTGCCACGTACCTAAGATTTACAGAGTAACAGTTTGGAAGTTGAAATTGCTCATAATTCTAGTCTTTATAGTGCTTTTTCTTTTATTCCATTGCATTCTCCTTTATTTCCTTCATCTCGTGGGATAGGGAACATGCAGATGGTATCTTCCCTTTAATAATGCTTGTTTTCTTGCTGGACTGGGATTGATTAAGTGCTGTATTAGAGTCTGTCATTCTGATGTGCTCTGATCTATACTGTGTCCAGTTCTGGGCCCTCACTTCAAGAAAGACATTGAGGTGCTGGGGCATGTCCAGGGAAGGGCAGCAATGCTGGGGAGGGGTCTAGAGAGTAAGTCCCATGAGGAGTGGCTGAGGGAGTTGGAGTTGTTTAGCCTGGAGGAGTCTCAGGGGAGACCTCAGCACTCTCTACAACTAGATTGTAGCCAGGTGGGGATGACAACTTCTGCCAGGCAGGGAGAAGTAACACTATGAGAGGACATCGCCTCAAGCTGCACCAGGAAATGTTCAGGTTGGACATTAGAAGGAATTTCTTCATGGAAAGGGTTGTTTAACGTTTGAGTGGACTGCTCAGTGAGGTGGTGGAGTCACTGTTCCTGGAGGTGTTCACGAAATGACTGGACGTGGCACTTAGTGCCATGGTCTGGTTGACAAGGTAGTGATCAGTCCAAGGTTGGACTCGGTGATCTCAGAGGTCTTTTCCAACCTAAATGATTCTGTGATTCTATTGTGCATTTTTTCTTTAGGTTTCTCCTTTGCCTAACATAACTGTCTCCTAGTTAGTAAGTTTTACATGTTGCCTTTTTGTCTTTCTCTCATTCTTGCCTGCATTTTCCTCTTCTCTTCTCTGCAATGCTACTTTAAAGAGGGAGAACCCTTGCAAGAGTCCGAGCTGAAGTGCTATAATTTCACCCCACAGCATTTCGTTATTGTCGGTATGCACTGCTGCTTCTCTTCTTGGCATCGCTTAGAATGAAGTGTTTTCAAAACCAGATAGACCTTATAAACTTCTCCATGAGAATTTGATTCACTTTAAGTTTTTGTCACCCTCTTGTATCACTATAACACCTCAAAAACAGAATAAGCAAATAGCATTTTGCATTGAATGGCCCAGCCCTTCATCCTACTAGTGTTGAGGGCTTGGGACCAGTCTTGAGTGGAAAATGGAAGGTCAAATACTTAGTGGCCCTGAAAAACCCCATCTGATGCTCTTGAAGGATCTTGCCCTATAGGAGGTTTTTGTTACTAACAGCTAACTTTTATCTTCGCTGCAGCAGTGAGATCTTACGTTGGTTTTATAAGGTCATCCTTGGAGTCATCTTGGCAGGCTCATGCAGCTGCAAAGGCCGCTGGGTGTTTTTTTATCTTCTTTATGTTTTGGTTTTTAGATCAATATTCTGTGTAAGAGTTTTGCTAGTACCCTCTTTTTTGCCATCAGTGATTTGAAGTCAAGGGTAGAATGGAAAGTGAAAAGTTACAAGTGTGACTGAGATGATGTTATGATCTGCCTCTGAGGCAGGGTGAGTGAGCTTTTGTTTATAAATCTCCTGGGGTGAATTAGAGAGAAATGAAACTGAATGACTGGTATGTATCTATGAGCCAGGTTTATTTTAAAACAGTTTCATTGCAGTGGAAAGGAGGTATGTGGCTGTTTTGGTTCTTTTCTGTATAAGTATAAAAATTTCACTAAGAAAATATGTAAGGAAAAGAAAGAAAGAGAAGGAAGAGATAAGAGTAGATAGTAGAGAGGAAAGATAGAACCTCTGATGGATCCAGTGATGAGACTTGATTGTTGCAATTTTGATGTCCTTCATAGGGGTGATGGTCACAGTCTATCTGCTGAGGGTGGGGGCCCTCAAGACAGAGAATTTGTCTAGGATGGGAACTCCTAGATCCCTCCCCAGGATGGGAATTCTTTGTGTCTGATACAACGCTATGAGGCATGCTCAGTCTTCTGATGGAGAGTTCCTGAAAAGAGTCAGGAGTGCTTTGGGGTCCTTGGCGGCCTATAGGCCCCTCTAGGATATGACTGCTCTTTGACCCTGCTTCTTGTGTCTGCACAGCTGTGCAGCAGAAGTTGGCATCAGGAAAGCCTTACTCCACCTCCAGAGAATCTGCTTCTTACCCGGCCGTTCCCCTTAGTTGCTTTGAGAACAGCTTGTTTAAGACATCATGTTCCCAATTGTCCTAGGTGCAGTCAACCACGGAGTTTGCTAAACAAAGGTTAGGTTGCCACAGATGGTAGAGTAGCTTGTCCAACGATAAGGATCTGTGGTCTTTTCTAAGACAGCTGTTCAGTGTTTGTTTCAGTTTTTGAACTTCTCTTGCTCAACAATACACGTTGAAAGTTTTCTATATTCAGTACTTTTACTTAAATGAAAAACAGATACATTTATAAGACAGTGAGGAAGTATCTTGACAGAGATTCAGCAACTTTGCATTTAATCTGCAATAAGACTAAGTATACAAGTGTAGTGCAGTGATACTGAAGGGAGAGTAAGAATCAGATTCATGAGCTGATATTTTCAACTCAGTTTTGCACAGACCAGGTTTGAGAAAAATCTTCTAGGTTTGTCCTAAAGCTTCTGCCACAGTTTTCCTAAGTTATTCTGTGGTTGTCTGTTTTTAGAGTTTAGACACGGTTCTTCTTCTAATATTGGCATTAGTCTGGGGAGCTGTCTTCTGCCAGAAGCTACTTTTTTATGTATCTGGAAGGCACCTCCTAATTTTCTCTTTGATAAGTTAATAACTTGGCTTTCAAAGTCTCCAAAGTACAATGTCTTTCCAAAACTTGAAGACGTTCTTGTACTTTTTCTCCTTATCCCTGTCCAATATTTTAGCATCCCTTTTGTTGTTTTGCTACTAGAACCAAATTGAGCCCGCAGTAACCATTTCCTCACATCATAGAGGAAATATGTCTGTTCTCTTATTTAGAGATCCAGGGGATTATTAAGCGTCTCAACTAGTCTCATTTAAGTGCATGAAAATAAAATATTCCTAGTGATCCTTTGAAGTGAGAGGCCTTTAAACTAATATGACATGAAAGGAAAACACATCTAATATTACATACTGATCCACCTTTTCTAGATTCTTATGCTGAGAAATTCAGTTTTATCTGGCATTACGCTCTTGTGTCTTTGCATGATTGCACTTTTTGAAACAACTGCCTTTTAATGTCAGAAATGTGGTGGTTGTAGGGCTGGTACTAAATTAAAACTAGATTTCTTTGTCATTGTAGTGTCACACGACAGATAAGAGCAGAATGAACACTGCTTTTTTCTAGGTACCGACTTCAGTATAGACAGCTTGCCCCTCCCTCGTAAAGAATATCATGATTGGGCCCTTTTCCACGAAGAGTCACCAAAAAACAACTACAAACTCTTCCATGAAGCAACCATCACCTTATTCAACCACACTGCAACATTTAGCCGCCATTCTCACCTGCCACTGACCACTCAGTACCTTGAGGGTGTAGAGGTCCTGAAGTCCTTGAGGTTCATGATCCCACTGCAGATGAAAAACATCCTGAGGAAGAGACTTGCACCACTTGTATACGTGCAGTCTGACTGCGACCCCCCTTCTGATCGGGACAGCTATGTGCGTGAGCTGATGTGCCACATCGAAGTAGACTCTTATGGGGAATGTCTGCATAACAGAGACCTTCCTCAGCATCTCAGAAATCCATCTGCCATGGATGATGGCAACTTTTTAAAAATACTGGCACAGTACAAGTTCATTCTTGCTTTTGAAAATGCTGTTTGTGAAGATTATATCACTGAAAAACTCTGGCGGCCGCTGAAGCTGGGAGTGGTACCAGTGTACTTTGGGTCTCCCAGCATTGCAGACTGGCTTCCTAGTAACAGGAGTGCAATCCTGGTATCCAGTTTTTCACACCCTCGGGAGCTGGCCCACTATATCAAAACACTGGATAGAAATGATGAAGAGTATGAATCCTACCTACAATGGAAACTGAAAGGGGACATTTCCAACCCAAGGCTGCTCACAGCAATGAAGGAACGCAAGTGGGGAGTGCAGGATATCACCCAGGACAATTACATTGACACCTTTGAGTGCATGGTGTGTAACAGAGTGTGGGAAAACATCAGACGGAAAGAAAAGGTATGTGTGAATTTGTCATTGTGTCTCGGAGGGGCTTCAAAGTGGCACTAGGGTCAGATTTGTCCCAGGAAGTTTGGTTGCCGGTTTTCTGGCCAGCTGACAGCCACTGGTATTCCAGTGCCATTGTTTTGTGCATCCTCATGTAAAAAGGTGTTGGCAGAAGGTATGAGTGTGCAACCAGAGCACGTGTTTCCTCAGACTGCTGCAGTGCTTGAGCTCATACCCATCAACAATTGAGCTGGTGGTCACTTCAGCCAAAGACTTGAATTGTTCAGGAAGGAGGGTTTTTTTCAGGCTGCAGAAAGTAGCTTAACTTGCTGACCTTTTTTAAGATGACCTGAAACATTTGGAAACAGGTTGCCCAGAAAGATTGCGATATCTCTGTCCTTGGAGGTGTTTTAAGGCTCAACTCAGTTCTACCCTAGGCAATTAGATACACCTGTATCTAATATCTAAACACCTGTTTGGAAGAGGGGACTGGACTAGAGAGCCCTGTCTTAAGACTTGTCTTAAGTACTCTGTGATTGTCAGGTTCTGCACACATGTGGGTACGTTCAAACCTGTAGTGACAACATGCCGTTGTCTGTGGCCACAGTTGGTGACTAAACATTGAAACGTCTGTGTTTAAGCCAGACTGTGAGAGGAATTGGACCTCTTCCTCCTAATCTAATCCTTTTGAAATTACACTGATAGGAGACCAACTAGTAATGGGTGTCTTACCAGGCAGCCCAGCACTGAGAGCCCACCAGTCTTGCAGGGGTGACAGCCATGCCACCAGAAGGCCTTTTCAAAGACACCATGAGCTGTTCAGTTGTCTGAGGCTACTAGCTGTGGAGGATTTGGGTGGTATAAACAGAGCATTACTTAGAACCAGACTGAAGCTAAAAATTCTCACCATATATCTTTCTGAGTTTGTGGATACTCATTGTAATTGCCACATTCCATGAAGGTTTCCAGGTTTACGTACAAAGGGTCAGTTACCAGCATGAATCCAAAGCCCCCCTTTTTGTGTCCAGTAATTGAACTGGCCAATGCCTTTGGTATCCTACAGCCAATTAGGCTGTATTTTAGCTGATCACAGTCTGAGCAATGCACTATGTGGTCAGCCAGTAGAATGGAGATGAAGGAAACATTTGAAGTTACTAAGGTGAGCTAAAGGGATGGGAAATCCAAACTGGTAAGCATTATATTTAACCAGACTTTGCTGTTTGAAGCTGGTGCAAATTTGGACAGATGTCCTCTCTCTGAGTCCGGAATACAATGATGGAAAAGTATGGAATAGTTTAGGTACAGGTATTCCTTCCCCATGCTTTTGAGGCTTTCTAGTCAATAAGATGATGAAGAGCCATTTGCTCTCCTGGTCAGATTCATGGCTTGATTTTTCTCCTTAAAAATATATATATCATTAAGCGTGTGCCTGTATGAGGTGAAAACTATATAATGACGAAAATATAACTCCTTGCCTTAGAATTTTAGTTTGGATGGGCTGATGCTGTTCATTTGCAGCCAGACCTTATCTGAGATTCAGGCTCTTGTCAGTGTGACTGACGCTGTCCCAGACACTTTGGAGAGGGCTTTCCCTGTGACATCCACAGGGACATGGTCAGAGCCTGTAGATGGAAGGAAAGTGTGACTGACATGCTTTGATAGTTTGCTAATGGCATAACACCTTTCTTCTCTGTTTGCATGGGTCCCTGAATAACCCCTCTGATTTGTCTCCATTGCCAGGGATGGCTGCCCCGGAGGTGGGAGGCTCAGGTTAACCATCTGAGCTGCCCCAAACCAGAGGCCTTCTGGTTCTCATCCTCAAACCCTGGCTGGACTTCTCTCCAAAAGCTGTGGATACCAAGCTTCGAGCAATCCAAGAAAGAAGCCTCGGCACTGAGGCACTTGGTGGAAAGGAACAGGAATTTTACAGCTGAAGAATTTTGGATGCTTGTATTCAAAGAATAAACGCAACGACCTGTAAAACAGAGTGAGCTCCTCAGAGGAGTCTGTGAAATTTTCTTTTGTAAGTGACCTTATCATTTAGGATTAGTAGCCATAGCAAGTAGACCTGTAAGACTGAATTTGGTATGTTCAGTGCTCAAGGGTCACTAAGAAATGCTTAACAATAAAATTACACTGCCAGGTAATATGTGTACATATATATATATAATTATTTATATTATTATTAATTGCCATTAGTTCACATGTTTGAACACTAAGGCCCCAATTGTAAGGGCTCTCAAAGCCCAGCTTTAAGCAGACAGCTAGTTGCCATGAAGCAGGTGGATCTCCCTCCATCTTTAGATACATTCCAGCATGGCCTCTGGACCCCTTTTTCCACCACCCAGGGCCCTCCTTTGCTTCACTGATAGCCACGAGCTGGACAGCAGCTGACACCATTGCGCTGGTACAGCTTCTGTGCTGCTTTGGAGGTAGAGTAAAAACTTGGGACTGTGTCCCTGGCTAGTTGTTTATTATCAATTTTTCTGGCATCAGCAGGATTAGCAGGGACTTGGCGAGCTTTGTGTCCTGACACAGAGTGCCAATGTAAAGTGCATTAGTGCTTGGCATGAGGAAGCACCATCTGTTAGTGGCCAGGGACAGATTGAATGAAGAATGTGCTGGCTCAGATTTACCCACCATCTTTTGCTAAAAATAAGCAGAACACATGAATATCTCTACTCCCCAGAAATAGTGTTGGCCTCAATCTGACTTACCTTCTTGCCTTTCTGGTGATGTATTTGTATTCCAATGATAGTGTTTGTATCATGTATAAACATGGAATTATATGATTGAAAGGGCAAGGATAAAACTGAGAGTCCATTAGTGCTGAAAGGTCTGCAGTAGGCCCAAGGAGAAGTGGGCAGGCAGCCTGCATGTTTTAACAGAGAAAATCTCAAATTACTTTGACAAACAATAAAATTTCGTGATCTTGGTCATCACTTGCCAAAGGATACACCTTTGCCTGGTGTGCAGACTGTTGCAGTTTTTATTCCAAGTACTTTCAACCTCAGTCGATGAGGTTGACAACAGGCAGCCTCTACAGGATCTACATGGCCACACAGGCAAATGTAGCTAGTAATATAGAGTTCTTCACATTGACAGAAAGGCAGTTTTTCACCTGTCTGATAATTTCCATGCAATTGTTCCTTGTAGCAGGCTATTTTAAAATTTCTTTCAAACATCTGGCTGTTTTATGGAGTGCTAGCCACATAGTGACAATAGGGAAGGATATGAATAGCATTTACACCAAGAAATTCAGGTGCAAAAGTTACTTACCTTGGAAAAGTTTCCTCACCAGAAATTTCCTCAATGAATAGCCGGTGAATTTTTTATTACTTTTACATCTAGCATCAGAAAGAGCAATTCTGTGGCCCCAAACAATATAGTGTTGGTCAGTAGTACCAGTCATTGTTTCTACGAAAAAGTACTTAGTTTTGATTACGCAAAATAGTCCCACTGAAATTTCTCACCACTAGTATGTTGCCAATGTGACACACAGCATCTGTGTCTTAAACTCATTTGTAAGTGGTCTGCAGTGCAAATGATATCTAGGATACACAAATGAAGCCCTTCAGGAAAGTGACATTAACATCAGACTTGGAGGCTTCCCTAAACCGAGACCAAGAGCTGGACGTAAGCCCCAAAACATTTGCAAAAGGAACTCTTGAATCCCCATCAGTTGCCATGAATCTCTGTTTCCCCTCCTAGGATGATGCGTATTTGAAACATGAAGGACTAATTGGTTTGTTTGTGTTTGGTTGTTTTTTTTTGTGGTGGTCTGCCATCTCCTGTGCCAAAAATCTCAAGCCATGTTTTTTAAAGACCTCAGGAGCTGCATAACTGAAGATTTTTTTCCTTTGTTTCCATGATGGAATCTGTCAGATCATGAGCTTCCTGAGCAGTCTGGTACACAGATGTTATCCAAAGATATGAGGCATATTTATCTCAGTTTTTATTGCATTATTATCCTTCATTTCAGTTTGGTGGAGTGTGAGGGAAAGAAGGACTGAAGTAACTGGTTTGCAACCCACATTCTGAAATGTTAAATGGTCAGCAGCAGGTGTTTCAAAAGAGGTAACATGTTTGTCCACTGCTATACAAAATAGAAAGATTAGTCTCTGGAGCAGTTGCCTAAAGGGGTGCTGTGGTATAATTGTCAGTCATCTCATACAGTGCATTCTTTTTACAGGATAAACTCTTGGTTCCCACAAGCTAATTCAGAGCAACCTCAGTTTGGCCTCTTTGGCTTTAATCACCCTCTGGAATCTTTTTTCCTGTGCTGAGTGGAGGGAAGTCTTTGTGAACATCACCCTGGGAGACTTAGGGCAAGAATTTGCGCAGGCTAATTAAGTGTAAGAAAGACTGACCATCGTGAATTCTAAGTTGATCTCTTTTCTCCCCCTACTGCTCTGAGAAGGAATTAGCAGAAGCAGGTGACCAGTCTTTTTTTTTTTTTTTTAAATCGGATTTGCTAGCCTTCCTGCCATGTACAGGTGTTTAATTCTAGCCAACAGAGGGATCCAGTTTCTTTGGCAGACTTATGTATGGTCTAGACACAGTCCTTTCTTTTTCAGTTGCTTTTTGCCTTAGAAAGCCAATAGCAAAACAGCTGAGAAAAACTCCATACTTCCAACAACAAGAGCTGATTCTAGACGAATGTGTGCATGCTTCCCAACCTCTTACACAGTGGTAACAACCTGTCCTGATATCCCCTGTAGTGGCATATAAGGCACAAAGACAGTTCCTCCTAGGCTTACATTAATTTCACTGAACCCATACCCATCAGGTAGCCCAGGAGTCATAAATATTAGTGGCCTCTGATGCTGCAGTGACTTTTGCATTTGAAGTACAAAACCACAAGACCAGACTGCCCCATCAGAAGATGCCTGGATCAGCTTGGAGGTGTCTCTGGGAATCTGCAGCATCTCACTGGTGGGACTGGGAAAGCCTGAGGAAAGAGGTAGTCCTAAAGGTCAGCCTTAGACATGGTCCTGCTCCCTCTCCCTGAGGAAAATTAGGACAGGGGCACAGACAAATGAGAGTAGAGATTGCTTTTATCCTTCCTACACTCTCCTCTCCTCTCTATGTCCGGCCTCTGCCTTCTACCAGCTCCCTCTGATGTACCTGTACCTCCTGTTCTCCATGACATCTGGTTGTGTAAGGAAACAAAAGAAAAGAGGATTTTTTTTCAGTGCAAACATTTGCTCACATTTCTCCACTTCATTTTCACTGCATCAGAGACCTGAGCCTCCAACTTGTCCTTCTTAGGTTATGGCTGCCTGTGCTTGATGCAAGCTCTGCCTTGGTGCAGTGATACCTGGGAGCAGGCTGCGGGGAAACAGCTAAGGTGAGCATGAGAAGCAACTGGAGGAGCCTCACTTGAGGCCTCCCGTGTCACACCAAGAGCTGCCTTTGAGGTCACAAGTCCTTGTCCAGGCTGTGCTGTCCCAAGCCCATTCCTGGTTGCAGTTCTGTCTCGATCTTTTTCGTCCCTGTGGACCTGCTGGGTGATTGCTGGTCTGTCACTGACCCTGCCCTCCACCACCCCCTTGCCCTGTGTATCCTGCCTGTGGGGCAGCATTCCCTCCACCCTGGTGGAGATGCTGCCCCATCGGCTCCACTCCCAGAGAATTTTTGTGCCACAGCCTGGGCTATTGCTGTGGGGAGAAGTCCCCTGGGAACGCTTGGTCCTGCCGTCAAGAGGCTTCCTCTAAGTGCCTAAGAGTTGCTTCACCTCCCAGTGAGGTTGTCTGCAGCAGGTGCCCTCACACCACCCCTGGGGTTGCCCATCCCCTGACCATTACCCACGAGCTCTCAACAGTGTCTGAACAATGCCCTGTGTCATGGCAGAGAGCTGTGCAGTTGGGCTGTCCTTTGCCTCCCATGCTCTGTGTCCTCCTTGCTTTCCCTCTCCTGCCACGCCACTTGACCCGCCTTTCCCAGACTGGTTCATTTTTGCATATTTGTTTGCTTTAGGAGGGTCCGGTGGTGTGGGTGTTAATACAGCAAATCATATGAGATTGTTGTGCTCAGAATACATTAAAGGAACAAGGGAGTATTTGCCCCATAAAATGAACAGCAAGCCAGTGACTGAAGAAGTGATTAAAGAAACATAAGGAGGACTGTGTTCATTTCAATGCAAGACAAACCTTGATCCTAAGCTGTGGGTGCACAACTGTGCTTTTGTGGGCTTCAGAAGTGAAATCCCAGCTTCCCTCTCTCATCCAGCGTTTACTGAGAAACAAAACCAAACTCTTGCGTGTGGCAGGCATTAAAGAAAACCAGCGCTGGTAACGCACGTTTGCAGAGCACGTGATCCTCTGTTTTGTCAGCAGTGTGGCGTTAGCCTGACATGAAACAGAATGAGAGTGGCTCGTGCTTCTGTGGAAAGGCGTCGCTGCTGCGTGTGCGTGAGGTAGGGAGGTCTCGTGTAACCGGCGTTGTAGAGCCATGTACTGCGCAGCTCTGTGGAGGCTGTCAAAAAACCAGACTAGGGTTAAATCCAGGCTTGCTCAGTGTGATTAATGGAAAGAGGGAGGTCATCTGAACTACCCTTCACAGATGCCCTTTCTGCAGCAGCAGGAAGGACGGAAGGCGAAGTAGTGTGGGGTGGTGTGGACATGTGCTGCTGTGTCCTGCTGGCTGGCATTCCCCTTATGTGTTTTAAAACCACTGTTATTGAACCCTCATGTGCAGACCTTGTTTTTAGTTAGTCTTCTAATCTCATGGTTAGTGAATTAATTATTAAAAACCTACAGCCATTTGCTGATCTCTTAACTCTCTGGCCTTGGAAGAAGACAGGGTGTAGAGACATTATTTTGCATCTGATCAATCAAATGTCTTGAAATCAATCTTGTTTAATATATGTACGTATATTCTGCAGGGAAAAACTGACCTGAAGATTGCTAAAGTTGCAGATTAAAGCAGAATGAAGAACACTCATGAAACTTATCTTTTTAAACCCAGGATTTTTCCCCTGAAATATTGTGAGAAGTTGGGGCATCATCGACTTCATGAAGCCCAATCAATTTTGCTTTCCCAATCCCATTCCAAAACCACATGCACTACCCTCCTCAAGTTGGTTACCTTCTCCTCCTACTTCTTTCATTTGCTGTACCTCCTGAACCCAGAGTGAGGAGAGAATCTGCGAAAAGCACCACCAAAAAAGACAGCCAGAAGCTGTATCCTTCTGCCCAGGCACAGGGTAAACATCTGGCATCTCTAACCTGTGGGGCATATGACTTGCCAGTCTGTTAGTCTATACACGACAAACCACATTAATTGGCAAGAGGCTGCATGTTGCTTTCAGATCTCTCCCAATAGAGAGCAACCTTCCTGGGCTCTGGGTCCCCTGGGTATGCAGATCTGTGGTCCCCTGGCTCCCTGGCCTGGGAGGAGTGAGTGGGACGGTAGGCTCACCCAAAACTTCTGCACACAGCAGTTTTGGGGAAGCCTGAGCAAAGCCATCTCTGTTCAATGGACTTTGCTGCAAGCTCTGGGACTGATTGGCAGCTTTTTTTTGTCTCCTTTTCAGTGCTGTATGTTGTCAGCAGAGAAGCCAGCTCCTGGCTCACCAGCATGTGTCTTCTGGATGGTGGGGTGTCCTCAGGCCTCCAGTGGACAGCCCTCAGAGCAGGGCTGGATCTGAGACAGATTGAGGTCCAGCAGCTGCAACCTGGAGTGAAAGTGCATCAGTAATGATCCAGGGTCATAAGGGTTAGAGGGTGAATGTGTGCTTTTCCCCTTTTGTTGGCAACCTTTCTGAATGTTTTTCTGTGCACATCTTGTAGTTTTGGGTGTTTCTTTAGCTTGGCTAGGCCTCAGAAGACCTTTTTTTCTTTATATGGATGAGGAAATAAATGCTCTTGTACTGTATTCCAGTCCCAGCCATAGGTGTGTTGAGAAAGACACTGTACAAACTGTACAGCAAAAACTGTGATGATACCAGGAGTCTTGGCAGTCACAGGCTTGCTATAGATCTGTTATCCTCAGAATCATGTGTGCCTTTTGTAAACTGTGCCACAAAACTCTCACTTGCATAAATTAAACTTTCCATGGAATGTAAATTATTAATGCACTAAAATGTGCTGCTAACAGATGTTTGCATTTGAAGCTATTACTCTCTGTTCCTGATGGATGCATTTGGTCATTTATCATTTTCCCGGAGTCAGCAAAAATATATCCTTTCTCTCCATGCTGTGTATTTTGTACAAAGACCACAGAAACCCAAGGTGATTCATTCCAGAGGTGGGAGCAGTACACACAAAAACCTGGTAATAATGGAAGTTGATTCAAACTGATTAAAAAAAGGCCCCTTCATTGCTGAAAAAACACTTAATCTTAGAATTAAAGAAAAACCCTTCTCCCGTCTGAGAGACCAGAATTAGTCTGTCTGGCCTGATGACTAGAGTCAAAGCCCACAGTCAAAATGTGACCAGGAATCCAGGCAGTAGACAGCAGCCACAGGGACATCACTGCTGGTTGTGGGTCACTCAGAGGGTGGTGTGACAGAGGGACTACAGTTTTACAGAATCACAGAATCAATTAGGTTGGAAAAGATCTCTGAGCTCATCAAGCCCAACCTATGACAGAACACCATCATGTCAATTAGACCATGGCACTAAGTGCCCTGTCCAGTCCTTCCTTAAACACCTCCAGGGATGGTGACTCCACCACTTCAATGGGCAGTTCATTCCAATGTTTAATTACCTTTTCTGCGGAGAAATTCCTCCTAATGTCTAACCTAAACCTCCTCTGGTCCAGCTTGAGACTGTGTCCTCCAACCTTAGTTTGGTCGAACAGCCTTGCTCCAGCTTCCAGTGAATCTCTGCCACAGAGAAGCTGGTCCCAGACCCTTGGGATGTTGAGGCATGGGGAACACTTGAGGTGTGCAAGGCAGCTTTGCTGGGATCATTGTCACTGAGGGAGGGTTTCTGTCCATGCACAGCAGTGCTTCTTGCTTGCTGGGCTCCACTCTTTCGAAGTGGGAAGCAAAGGCTTGAAATACTACCTGGGACAAGGCCAAAGGAAAGGGAATCTCTGCCCCCTTGCTGTGGAACATTTTAATTTAATCCTGGCCCCTCCTCAGACCCCTGCAGAAAACCAACCTGTCCAACAGGGTGCTGCTTCTGGTAAATATGTGTAAGACTCCAGGTTTGAGCTATGAGCTCATCAAAGGGGTTTTACTTTGAAAATATGTAAGGCTCCAGAGGTCCTCTTGCCAGATCTATTAAAAGGGCCTTCAGTTCTTTTAATACCTTGAGAAAGCAAATGGGAGAAGATGCTGCACATGTTTCTCAGGAGGTCAAATAACATATTTTTACTTCCAAACTTTAGAAAGTAAGGGAGCTTGGCAAAAGTTTAGAGGGCCAAAATAAAGCATTTCACAAAGCAATGACTTAGCATGCTAACATGCTAACCAATACAGCTTAGCAAAGCTTTAAGTTACCCAAATATCAAGAAAGGAGGTTAGGAGAAGAAGAAGAAGTAAAGAAAGAGAGAGAAAAAGAAAGAATTGTAGCTACCACCCCAGATCCAACGTAGATTCAGCTGCCAGGAGTCCATGGCAGGGCCATGACCACATGATGGCTGCATAGTGCTGCTTTTATGTTCTCTGGCCCCCTGTGGCCATCCCCCTCACCCCCCCTACACACTTCAGTTGGTCTGAGGCAAAAATTAATGTAATAAGCCAGTGTCTCACAACAGGAAACACCATTATATACATGACATAAACCCAATTTTAGAGTGTGAATGAAAGAAACAGATACGAGAACTGTTGGAAAAAACCTCACCTTTTTGGGGCCTGCCAAGCTCAGACAATGGAAGATGATGTCCACACAATTTGCTATTATTACTGGGTTTTTCAGACTCCCTTTTTAAGAAAAGGATTGGTCTTTCCCTGCTGCTGTAGGAAGAACTCTCAAAACTCACCAGGCATGGTGGAAGTTATTGCTACCCCATCCCTGCACTAAGTGGGAGGCTGTATATGCACTGTCCCACCTCTGTTTATAACAATGTTAATTTGTTCACACAAATGCCAAACTCATTTTTGCTACTGTGATCCAGGTTGTGCCATTGCTGGTAGGATTACTAGTCAAAACTGATTAAAGCTTCATCCAACAGCAAATTTGTCCAGTAACCCGATAACAGAGAACCAAGCATGAAACAAGTCACTAAATCCTCTTCATACTGCAAGGGCGTTGCAAAGGGGCTCATAGTAACTATAACATAATGTAATCCTACTTAGAAGTTGCTGTACATCATCAGAATAGTATAAATGTAAATCTAGGGTGAGGGCTTAATGCTTGAAACACCAACCCACAGTGTGGGAGCTGGTGAGATCACCAGGACACAGAAGACTGTAGATAATGCAAATGCTGGGTTGTCATCATGGGAGGATGGTGGTGATCAATTTTTTTGGGCAGGGTTACTGGGGTGTATCTATGCCCCCATGCTGAAGCTGTTCCAGCATCCCTTTCCCACCAAAAGACATGCCTGCTACCTGACATCAGAGCTCTGTTCTAGAACAAAAAATTAGTTTGATGGGCTGGAAACCAGCTCAAGGGGTACTGCTGAGCACTGGAGGAAGATGCCCAGAACTTTTTCTAGAGGAACAGCAGCAGTGATTTGGGTGATATAGAAAACTGCAAGGCTATAGAAATGTTTCTACTTACAGAGATGCAGACACAGCTGCTCTGAAGCCATTCTAAAGTGGGTGTATGACTCCTTGTCTCTTCAGTTTTCTAGGCTGTATTTTGCCTTTGAAACCCACCCCAGCATCGGTCGAGAGCAGCCAGAGGCTGTACTGCACCTGTTCTGTGCCTTTTGATGAGGTGCTATGGGAAAGTACTCATACCTGTACTCAGGGGAAAAGCCCTCAGAAAGATGTTTCTTATTTCTATGGAGGGGTTCAGCTTCCTCATGGCTTTTTCTCTGCCTGTGGCCAAATGTACTGTTAAGGTGCCAGAGGAGATTATCCCTGTCAGTACGTCTTTCCCAGCTCTTTGCAGACTCAGGCAGTTGCTGGAGTATCCCTTGCTAGGGACATCTTTTGAAAAGAGGCTAACTAGTTCAACACCTGAAATGGAAACATCTGAATCCTCTGCCACTTTGAAAGTCCAGTTTTTAGAAACTGACTTTCTCTATTAAGGGATCAAACATTAGATTTCACCTGCAGATGTGCCCCCTGGCATGTGACAGACCTGCTGTCCTCAAAGGAAGCCTTCAGGTCTCACTTGACATGGGCTGGATAGATTGGGTGGACATAGCCCTAAACTGGGGAGATATGGGGTCTGTCATTTGATCTGCGACAGGTACCAGGGACGACTGCGGGTGCCCAAAATGCTGCTCTGTGCATCAGCATCCCAGTGCCCCAGAGAGCAGCGGGACTGTCTGTGAAATTGTCCCGGATATCCGTTAGTGGATGGGGCAACATAACCTTGAGAGGTGACGGGACTGACTCAGCCCTGCGGATGCATTTCACGGTCAATACATCCTGTGTCGATTAGCCTGAATTCACATCCATGATGCCTCAGCCAACCGCATCCTGAGAACCAGTATCAATATTTAACAACACTCCTCCCCCTCTGCCCACCTTCCTCTCCTCCCCCGGCTGCCCGAGCAGCAACAAACATTCTTGCAAAACCCCTCCGGTGAGCCCACCCAGCGATGCTGCTGGCGCGGGAGTGCCGGCGCCGCGGGTGTAGGTGACCCGCGGGGCCACCAGGTGCCACTGCAGGGCAGACACTGCTGTCCCTCTGCAGGGCAGGCGACGCCGTCTCGCCGCTGCCACATGCCCTCTTCGTGCTGTCAGCCACTCTGGTAGCTCTCACCCTTCTCGAAAAAGGGGGAACCTCCCCTAAAGCAGCGTATGAGCTCTGCATCTTATTCACCCGTAAAGACAAAGGAACCAGCCTTCGCTTGGGCGGTATCCGAGCTGAGAACTTGTGCAGGAAAATTAAAATACATGGTTCTTCACCCAGGAAACGTCTTCTGACATAGTCACTTGTGGTTCCTGCCCTCTCAGGCCAGGGAATCCTTCGTCCTTCCTTGCACGAAACACAAGTGTTCTCTAGTGTGCTTTGAAGGAGGTACCTCAAAGGTCTGTTTATTTTCTTGTGGCATGTAGTCATGGGAATGATGTGCCCAAGTGCTTTCGAGGATGAAAAGAATTAAGCCTTCAGACTTCTAGAACGCGCAAGCCCAGGCAAATGTGAGCACAAGTGAGTGACTTTTAGTGTGCTCTGTCTTCATGATCCTCTTTGTACAGCAAAGGCAAAAGCTGCCATTATATTAGATTCAAGAAAGCATGAATTGTTAGCATGTTAACTATTTCATGGTTTATTTACAAATTCACACCAAACTGTGTGTTATTTAAATGTTATTATAGAGGACGGACGTGGAGAATGTTACCATTCCTCAACCTGTAGCTGACCGTGATCATGTCAGGACTTCTATGACAGGAGCCTTACTTCGATGTGGGTGCCTTTGGCACAACACAGCCAGACTTAACACCAGTCTTTAGACTGTGTTCAGAAGACAGTTTTCACTTCAGGACAGATTTCTGGAGAGATACTGATGCTCTCTCTTCTCTGCTCTGCACAATGACGTGTGGACTGCTTTTGTGATCGTCTGATGCTACTGTGTCTCTTGGATTCAGGGCACTGCTCTGTGACTGCATAACTAGCTCATATGTCCTTTAGGCTGTGCCTGGAAGCCTTTTGAGGCACATGAAGGATATGTGGCATAGGCAGTCTACTGTCCTGTCTGTGATATACACCTACTCTGCATTGCCCAGCACAACAGGGGACTGAGTTCAACAGCACTTGTGGCACCCAAAATCCTATGAATGTGGCCCTCCCCTCACTATCCTAAAAAAAATTGTGCTCTAAGAGATAGCAGCTAATGGAAATATTCACTTTCAGTCCACTACAGGCTCTTTGGGATGCCAGCACAGTAAGCTAACTGCAAAACGACAATGTCAGTGACAGCAAGAAAGCACAAAAGGAGGAAAACGAAAATGTTAAATCCGTAAAACACTATTAACACACCCCATTGTGAAAGGCTGTATTTACAAACATCTAGGCTTACTCCTGAGCAGCAGTTATCTGCAGTTTATTGATCAGTTTAATAATACTACATCAATAGTTTTATATTAGTAATACTGTAGTACTAAAATAATATAAATCAGTATATAATACTACAGTTTATTTGCACAAATGAAGAAAATGGGTAAGTACTGTTTTGCAAGTATTTAATGTTGTGTGACTTTTCTTGCCTTTTTATGAGAAGAATCCACACTTCATTATTAATGTTCTCATATTCAGATTGGTATTCTACCTAGGATCAAACTGGAATGTGACTGACCCTTGTTCAACATTTCTGAAGTTTAATTTGCAGTTAAAGTACTTCCTACAGCAGCAGATAGGATTGTGAAGTTAATCAGTAAGGTCTGGCCCATCTTCCTTGATCTCAGCAGGGAGGGACAGTTCTATTTCTGCATGGTGTCCTGGTTGGTCACAGAACCCCCTGGTTTTGCTTTCCCACACTCAATTCAGTCACTGAGTGCAGGGGTTGCTTGTCTGTCATTGTCATCTGTGCAGTTCTCACTGGCAATCACCCTGCTGCCTCACTGGGGTGTGTCCGACCCTGTGCACGTGACAAAGACTCCTGCTATGGACCAAGGTTTCCTCGTGTGGTTTTTCTTACCTGTTACCTAAAAGCAGTAAAACCCCAGAACACTGGACCCTCATGAAATAAAGGAAAACACTGGAAGCTGCATGATCAAACACAACTAACAAATGGACAATTAGAGATTACAAAAGGAAAAAGTTTTAGTAAAAAATTTACAGAGTTGGCCTCCTCATTCTGTTGCTGACAGACATATATAAAATCACTCAAAAGGATTACCAGAGATGACTGAAGCACACTTTACAGTGTTTATGGGCACCTTCTCAGAAGACCAACGTATTTGAATAAACCAGGGGAAGGGCTTCCTGCATGACCCCTCAAGGACCAGGGCAATATAGCACTAAGATAAAAATTCCTATAGGTTTGGCAGAATGTCTGGAAACATTGGCAGCACGTGGGCATGGGAGTGCCTTTGCAGCCATTCCCACTTCCATGAAGAGGCAGGTTTTGTTGCTGCCATTCAGCTGGACCTGGTCCCCAGATGGGCAGATTATGTTGTACTGTAAGCTGACTCTGTGCCCATGGGTTGTGGTGCCCAAAATCTGGCAGAGAGGGCCAAGATAAGCTTGACTGCTGAAGTGGCTGTTGGAGAAAGCAAATCTGCTTTCTCCCTGACACACAAGGAACTGACAGAGCATCTGCTGAAACAAGGAAAGAGTGTGCAAAGCAGTGATGAGATGATCTGAGAGGTAGTTGTACACTCCTGCTACACCAGGGTAACACTGGAGGGAAGGAGGCTGCACAGAGAATCTTCTTATGGTTGGCTTGGACAGATATATTGGGTGTTGTTTGGTCTGAGCAGCATGAAACAACAACCTGTAAAGCAAAGCTGAGTGGGAGGGAGACTTCACATGGACATAGATACTTGAAGAAAACTAGGCAAAGTATGATCTTCATCTGAATTTTCTTAATACACGACTTTACCATGTGCTCCAGGAGATCTCTGTTCTACTTGCCATGATTTTAACTGCATGTAGCATTCCTTGTGACAAAGAAGCTCAGTATCTGTGATAATAACAGAATGAACAGAAGAAAATGAAATTAAATGGAAATAAAAAAGGGGATGGGGAAACAGGATTAAACTTTCCGTCCTGCCCCCCTTCTGCCAGGTGACCTGTGTTGACTAATAGCTGAGGCTTTCTGACTGAAAATTTAGATGCATCAATTTGACAGTTTTGATAAGAGGAGAAATTAATTTTTCATGAAGATTTAAAACATGATGTTTAATCATGATTTAAATCAAAAAGCAAGGACCTTCAATTTAAATTATTGCTTACATTTTACTGTGTGTGGGCTTTCAGGTTTTTTTTTGGTCAAAGAAAGTCTGACTCTCATTTGCAGATAAAATCCAGCATATCTTCTGGCTGAGCTAGGGATGCACTCAGCTATTCTTCACTCGTTTACAATGTTTAACGTGTTTATTCAGATGAATAGTTTTTACTTTCTTTATGATTCTGGAGACTGATGAAGACCCATTTGCTTTTCCTAGTTAATGGTTCTTGTGATCTTGATTAAACATCTTCTGGAAGAGAACTGGGATTTGATTAGCTCCCAAGCAGCATGTCAGCTGGGGTTTTGTATGTGTGAAGAAAAGTACCTAATTTCTTCTTTTTTCCTTCATACTTCCATAGAAGTACTACAGGCATACTGTAAAAGGGGAGGTTTATCAAAATGTGTCCAACATTTAAAACTAAGTGATTTATTAAACAAAAGTAATATGATCCTTAGCCAGTTATTTGAATTTAGCTCCTGATCATAATGACCTTCAAGATTTTAACAGCAATAAATCTCATTTTACATCTTGTTTATATTCATAGATTAGAAGAGGAAAATTAAACTTTTCTGCCCTTCCTTTTACCTTCCACTTCTCAGCACTAAACAGCCAAATAAGTGATCCTGAATTCGGAAAATATTCTCTCAGAACCTTTGGAAGTGACTGCTCTCCCAAGCTGACTTCACCTTTTCAAAATACCCTCTGCTGCAGGGCATAGGTAAGGATTTCCGCTGGTTCCAACCCAGCCCTTTTCCAGTGTGTATGGATATATATTTTTAGCATGGCCAAGATACTACCAGATTCCTTCTTTGTCATCAGTAACACCTTAGGACTTACCTACTGTCTCCTTGGGCAGGTAAATGCTGCTGCTTGCTGTAGCTGATTTGCACTTGTCCAGCTGTTCCTGTTAGGAGCTCCAGATCTCCTCTACCACTCTGATGACTTCTAGCTTGTAGGTCTGTAATTCCACAGTCAGTGCTGGGTCAGCTTGTGCCTTCTGCAAGACCATGCAGAAACACAGGCAGCCCTCCTGCATGCAAGAGACTCTGCAGCTGCTTGGTAGGTAAGCCTGGTTTAAATTCAGCAAAAGAAAAGGACCAAGTAAGCTTTCCATCAAAAAATGAAGAAAAACTAAATGCAGAGCAGAAATAAAGTAAAAGCAACCCAGCTTTAGATTATATTAAGCACAAAGTTCTCTACTCCTTTCCTGTGCCAGTACCTTAGCAAGGTGCAAGGATAAAGCAGATCAGTTTCATCAGCAGATGAGAACTACTGATGCAACTGCCTTGCTTTCCTGGGGGTAGATTTTTTTCCCCTATTTATCCAGGATTGCCCCTTCTTCTGTCCCTGCAAACTGTCCTTTGTCCCCATGTCCCTACCCTTCTGAAGGAGTTTGTTCTCCATAACCCCTGGGGTTCCTTAGCTACACTGTGCAACATGCACAGCTCAGCAAACTTTCTGGAGACAAAATTTCCTTCTGTAGCTTATTGTGAGAGTGTAAGGAAGAATTCACAAAAGCAAATGCAAGTGACAGGCTTGGCATTTAGGTGTGTTTTTCAAAAAGCTACCTTCTCTCAATCACTGTATGTTTCCAGAGCCCTGGTGGTCCTGCCTGCACTATGTGTTCTTTGAAACAGAGAAACTGAACTGAGTCCTGCTCCATTATCTGAGCCTGTTCAGCTCACAGCTGTTCTCCTAAGGTTTGCTAGCAATCCTGTTAAAATGATCCATGATGTTAAGAGCTATGGAGCTAAAGCAGCCAGAAACCATTCTTCTGGGAGCCTTTACACGGTATAAAAAGGCCCAAAGTGCCCTTTGAGCTGCTATCACAAATATCTCAAGACCATGGCTTAGAACATGCTTGAAGAAATCCAGGAAAATTGCTTGCAGATGCAAAACACTGAATGGAAGGAGTATCTGTGAGGCTAGACCTCCATTGTCAGGGTCAGATCAAGAACTATCAAGAGGTTCCTGGGTATCTCGGCCATGACTAACACCCATTCATCATAAGGCAGACCCTTCTGCAGCATTGCAGTGGGGCTTGCCTATGAGTTATTGTTTCTCTAAGCTACTTCTGCCTTGGGAGGTGAACTTTACTGTTTCAGTGCTGAAACTGGAGACTGGAGGCTCTGATCTCTGTGGCAGCACTGTCTGAAATCCCATCTTGCCTAAGGCTGAGGAGCCAGGGGAGGAATTTGGACCCTCAAATTGTGGGTGTGGTAGGTGATGGTATAAAAAGTAGGTGGTAAGGATCTGAGAAACCTTCCTGCAGAAAAGGAGCCCATGCAGAAAGGATTGGTCATCCCTCTTCATAATGGAACTCGTCTGCTGGCACAGGAAAGGAGAAAAGTTGTAGAGGAATATGTCAGCTCTGGGCTGGGGCAAAGCACCTTGTTCAGACTGGCATGGACTACAAGGTGGATTTGGCTAACGCTCAGTGTGCCTAAGAAAGTGTCGGTAGAGAAATAGAGAGCACAATCACACTGAAAAGTAGGTCACCTGCAATTCCAGATGCTTGGTATGTGTCAGAAGACAAAGCAAGGGCAAAATTTACAAGTGCCAGACTGCATCAATACCAGGAGCCTGAAAGCCTGACAAGTGTCTGGCTCCATGGTTAATAAGGTATTAACAAGTTCCTATGACCAGATGGCATTCACTGGAGGGCGGAGTGGGAGCTCAGTTGTGAACCTGCAGATCTGCTGCCTGAGGTGCCTGAACTGTCATTACAAACAGCAAGGGTGTCAGGTGGCTGCTGGAACTACCAAACAGTGGATGACTTACATTCCTGAGAGCATGATCTCATGTACAGTCAAAACTAAAATCACAGAGCACATGGGTAAACTCGGTATGTTGAGAAATAACGGGTGTGATTTTCTAAAGCTGTGTACTGCCCATTTGCCCAATGGGGCTTAATGGAAGGTACTCCAGAGACTAATGCTGGCACAAATTTTATTCAACATGTCCATCAAAATGCTAGAAAAGGGTGTGAATGGGAAAATTTAATTCACTGCGTTTTGAGCAGAGAGTGCATATCTTGTCCCTCCTGTCTACAAGAAAAACATGCTGGATACAGACAATGGAAGAAAAGAGCAATTAAAATGAGTGTGGAGTTGAAGAAGTTACTTTCAAAGACAGTTAAAGTTTGGAAGCTTTAGTCTGGGACTGAACTGAAGGGTATGAGACAGGCACATGCAAAAGCAGTAAAGAGGAACTTGAGCTTAAAGTGGAACCATAGCTCATCAAAAGCTGCAATACTGGATCCATAGAGACAGTTTAAAGCAGAAACAGAAAAGAAAGGAACTGCTTCTTCTGTTGAACTACAGAGGGAAAGGGAATTTTTTGAACTTTATGGCATAGGAGGTTGTGACAGCAGAGTGTCTCACAAAGAGCTGGAGAAACTCATGAAAGGGGATGGGTTTGTATATTGTACCTAAGTAGCATTTCCTATTCCCACAGTTGGAGACAGGATACTGTTTAAGAGGACTACTGTGCAGCAGCAGTAGAGTATTTCTTACGCTTTCTAATCCATGTCTGTTTGCTCCAGATCCCATATTTTCTCCAACGTGCTCACCCCTCCTTTAGGAGGCCCCCCTTTAGGAGCCATGTGATGGACAGTGGGAGATGGGATGGAGAAAGATTATATGGGACACCTGGTGCTTAGCTGGATGGGGTCTCTCCCATCTGGCCTTGTGGCTTTTCCACCCCCAGCTCAGCAGCGGACCCTGCAGGCACGGATGTGTGTGGTGTGAGCATCTGAAAGCACACGCATCATGCAGAGGTGCAGCGACAAACCAAGGCCTGTGGGGCAGGGTGGACGGGCACGAGCTGGCTGCTCCCACTCAGCCCATAAGACAAGGCAGGTCCACCTCACTGTACAACATTTCCTGACTAAATTGCTTTCAGTACAGGACTGAGAGCTGACCCCACAGAGGGTCAAGTTATTAAAAAATAAAAAAAGCGAGGGAGAGTGACACAAAACAAGGGAGGAAAGAAAACACTGGTCTCAAATGTTTGAGATGTCAGCCTCATAAATTCAGCATCAGCTTCCTTTGGTCCTCAAACCAAGTCAGCTCTAATGCTATTTGCAGATATAGATTGGTGTCTTTTTCATTACTGTTATCAAATGATGCATTTGTGGTGCAGCTTCAGAGCCCTCTTTGCCCTGGTAAGTGGATTATGCATCCTGGTGCCAGCACTACTCAAGTTATACTTCTAAGACTAAAAATAAAAAAGAAATAATAAAATATCTTCCAGGCTTTTAGATTTTTTCTTTTTTCTTTCTCAAAGATCTAATTAAGATATTTATATCCCAACAGGCAGAAGGGGCCTAACCCCTGCTTTATTAGCAAAATGTGTCAAAAAGCTCTTTGCTAAGCATTTGCAATCACCGCTATTGTCAGCTAAACTTCTGGGAAATGGTGTCACTGCTTCTTCTTGCTGCCCAAAGCTGAGCCAAGCTTCAGGAGATGAACATCCCTCAGCAAGCTAGCTGGCTGCCTCATGTCACTACGGCATTTTTCACTCTCCCCGCCAGCACTGGGTACGAGGAATCGTGTCCCCTCCCTGAGACTGCTGCAGTGGAAATAGAGATGTCCCTCATCCCTCTCCATGTTGCACATCCAACCACACCACACCCACACTTCCAACCACAGGTGGCACATTTTATGCCCGTGTTTGGCAGGCCCACCTGGCTGGGAGTTGTGCTGCTTGCAGATACTGCAGGAAGCGATGGATTGCTTTCAGAATCCAAGAGTAATGTGCTCTATTTTTCTTGGTATGAGACGGCTTTAGTAAACATGACCATGGCCCTTTAAAAGAATGTTTCTCTCCCTTTAGGGTCAACCTCACCAGTGCCCACTAGAGAGAAGACATCAGCAGAGGTCTGAGTGCTCTTGAGTCTGTTGAGGTACCAGAAAAATACCAGTGGGACAGTAGGTATTTCCTTTATTTCCTTTCTTACTATTTGACTGCTTAAACCCTAAGGGTTTTGAAAGAAGCTGCATAATTCTGAATTTATACAGTAACAGAGAAAGCACTTTGGCAATAACATCATGTGCAGTCACAAGCACAGGAACCTCTGGGTCTACTCTGTCAGTATCTGTTCACCCAGCAGAGGTAATCCTCAGCTAGTAGGACTGTAGGAGTTAATTTACTTACTACCCATCTGAGTGCTGTAAACCTGATGGTTTTATGCTCCAGTTTTCTTTGTTTCTACTCATGTGCCTATGATTCTGTCCAGCTTTCAGACTGTTCAGATCTCACACATATGAGATCCACCCAAAATCCTTATTTCTACCATGACCTGTAGCCTCCCTACCCTCATTCACCCACCTTCCTTATTTCACAAGGACAGCATGTGCCTAAGGGCATAGTGGTATTAGTTAAAATGCTACTAAAATCCAGTGGAGAAAGGATGAAAAGGTTCCCTGAGATCAAAAGTGGTGTATAAAAATAACACCAGAAGAGAAAAGCAGGCTCTGCAATGTGCTCTTCCAATAAGAGTGGTATTGACCTCAAGGAGTGAAACAAAAGGTGGAAACACGAGCTATAATCAATTGTTTATTTTTTCAACATTAAAAATGGAAAGGGAATAAATTGGTTGATAGCTGCTGAGTCAGGTCTGTAGCACCCACCATGTCAGGTTCATGCTAAAGAGAGAGTAAGTGAGAAGCCAGGCAGTTCTGTAGGTGCTGCACAAAGACCTGCAGAAGTAATTGGGCTGGGATGAGCTCATCATGATGGTTATGAAACCTGCCCAATCGATGCAAAACTGTCTTGACTTCAGATTGTCTTGGATCATTCCCTAATATTGTACTGTAGGAACTAATCCATTTCACTTGGTAAATATTAAAGCTGAAGTCTGCAAAACAGGTATTTTACTATATTGCTCCTGTTATTGCTGTTGAAAGCTCATTCTCCAATGGCCTTCAGCAGGCTTGAAAATCTTGTCCTCCTTCATTCTTAGAGAGATTCTGAGGAGAAAGCAGAAGAAAGAGAGAAAAAGACGCAGGACCAGATTTTCAGTAGGCAGAAGCTTGTGTTCCTTAACTGAAGTCAATGGAGCCACACTGAAGTACACCAGTCAAGCTTTGGTGTAGCAATGGCTGCAGAGACCTCAAAAGCAATAAAAGGCCTGATTGACCACCACAATTTACAGCCACCACAAAGAGTCGTGGTGTCAGAAACCACAGAGCACAAAAGTGTTCATCACATTAACAGGCCTGACTTTCTGCTGGCGTGTGTCACCTCAAGTTTTCTACTGTTTAGCACATTGATCAGGTGGCCAGGATGAATGTGGAAACATAAAATCAAATGCAACACATTAAAATCAAGCAAAAATAGCAACAGACACAAATATGCAGCCTGGGAAGACATTAGGATCTAGCCCAGGGGGAATATGAGAAGAGCTTGCCTTTGATTTTAAGAGCTGGGAACTCTGTTTATTTGAGGGGAAGAATGACATCATTGTCTAGTCATGTCAGCTAGAAAGGTTTTATGTGAAGAGAGATCGTTACAGCAAAATCATGGATTCAGCCACCTAGCCCACATCAGTTAGGAAGGCAGTTGTCAGCTTGTCTTTACTTCGATCAGGAGTTAAGCACGCAGAGGAAGAAGACAAGTTCAATCTCCCATGCTTGTGCAGCTCAGGTGTAAGATGACTGGTAGGGCTCAGGATCTGCCAGCCAGCTGACATCCTAAAAGCAAATACATCAAGAAGCTGAAGGTCACAGCTTAGGTCAACCCTTAGCTCATGTTTCCCTGGGCACAGCATGAATATTAAGTGCTGCTTCTACAAGCAGACAATGGCTGAGATGAAGAATTGATTGGCTTGGGAAGAACCTGGACACAATTTCAACATTTTCAGGGGTTTCTACTTCTCTTTTGCTGTGTTATATAGTAGAACAGATGCCTTCTGCTTGATAAGATTGAATTTTCATGAATTCACTCAGCCAACAACAGTCACCTCTAAGTTAGCCTGCAGCATCCGCACAGCAGGACGTGATAGCCTGCTCCTGCAGGTTTCTTCTTGGCCCCAAACCACTGACCATTCCTAATAGCAGTGACTGATGGGGCTTGTTAGCATCACTGCCTTAGCGTGTTCTTTCTCCCTTCGTTGACTGCAGCGTCTCTCTTGGATAACTGTCTCCTGGCTTTGCTCTAATTCTTGTTTGTGAAGACCCTAGGAGGGCCCTTAGCTCCCTTTAGTGAGAGAAGATGGGTTTAATCAGTACTGGTGGCCACAGATTGCTTAATGGATTGCATGAAAAACTGAAAAAAGGGGAATGTGTGAGCAGGAAGGTGCATGAAAGTAGAGGCTTAAAATGTTGGAGTCTTGGGAGAGGCGGTTGGCTCACAGTGTCTTTGTAAGAAGGTTGCTTTCTCCTGTGTGCCTTTCCTCCCCCGAGTAATTAAAAATCCACTGGTAATTGCTGTGACAGTAGCTGATATGTCCATGTTGTTAGTTCTTATCACAGGGTATTTGCTGGGCTGCCAAGGCAAATGAGCACAGTTCCACCAAAGTCATTTGAATGTCTCTGAATTACAACAGCTGAGAATCATTTTTACTAGTTGCAATAAATAACAACCCTGACAGCCTGGCTTGGATCCAAAGTGCAGTGCAAAATTTTATGCAAGTTGTTGGAAGGAAATTATTCTGCAGGCTCCAGGCGCTCCTCTGGGACACAAAAATTAATGAGCAGCACTTAAGTTTATCAGAATTTAAAAGAAAAATGTCCTCTAGCAGCCCCCACTAGTGCCTCTTTGTTGTATTAATCTTCAGAGATTGATGCAGATTTCAACTATGAAGACAAAATTTAGATGAGAAAAATATAATCAGAGATTTGCAAAAAAATAGCCACCAGCTTTCAGTACAAGGGCAAGAGGGTACTGAAAAATATATATTTATCTATATAATTCTATATACTGCTAATATACATATCCATGTATTTATTTATCCATAGATAGAGCTATTATGTATAATATGTTATATACATTGTCTGCGATGTATCTTCCCATTACAAATACATGGGGTGAATATTCAAAATCGACTCAAGGCAGCCCTTTTTGAAGCACATGTGGTGAGAACGGGAAATCCTCGAACCAGAAGAATTCCTTGGGTCTGATGACTTCACAAGTCTGAAAATTTGCAATTTATGCAGAGCTGAAGAATGGCCATTGTAACAAGTACTGCACAGTGGTAGGAAGGAGAGGAAAATTTTCTGTTTGCTTTCTCACTGGTTAGGACAATCCCTTCTAATTACTACATCACTCACCATTTAAACCTACTACATGAAGATAGGCAAACAGAAGGTTGTGAGACAGCTCTGAAATATGCTAATTCATGGTGTAAGTCATATGAGGAATGGCTGAGGGAGCTGGTGTCTTTAACCTGGAGTGAAGGGAGACATTTTCACTCTCTACAACTACCTGAAAGGAGGGTGTAGGCAGGTGGGGGTCGGCCTCTTCTCCCAGGCAAATAACGATAGGACAAGAGGAAACATCCTCAAGCTGCACCAGGGGAGATTCAGGTTGGACATCAGAAGCATCACAGAATTTCTTAATAATATGAGCATTGAAATGGGCTGCCCAGGGAGGTAGTGGAGTCACTGTCCCTGGAACTGTTCAAGAAACAACTGGATGTGGCACTTAGTGCTTTGGTTTAGTTGATGAGGTAGTGTTCAGTCAAAGGTTGGACTTGTGTTTATGGAGGTCCTTTTGAACCTTAATGATTTTATGCTGGGAAAATATCCTCCTTGGGCAGGGCAGGTTGCACATTCAGATGTCTCCAACCAAACAGGGAATTTGAACACAGCTCCTTGTGTGATGGGCTAACTAAGGAGTATCTTCACTGGTATGGGCTTGTTCACATCCAGAGTCAAGAAAATCTGCTGCAAGATGAGACAGCCTTGGACATGCCCTCACATGTATGACTGTACTCCTTCAAGCCCGAGTGTTGCAAGGACCAAACTCAGAAACGTGATCGCATCCAGGGCTTTAGCTGCTACTGTCATGTGGTTTTGACTACCTGGTGCCAGAAGCTGGAACAGTGAGAGAGTAGGAAGGGCATTGCTGAAAATATACCTTGAATCTTCAGGGTTAGCACCATCAGGTCGACTTTTCACCAAAGGCAGCCATGTGAGCATACGTCAGTGGGATAAGCTTGATACAGGTCTAGATTTTCAGAAGCGTGCTTGTGGCTTTCCATGAGATCTTAAGTCTGCTCTTGGGAAAGTCATCACTGATTGAGAAGAAGAAATTTATCTGCTGCAGTGAAATGCTGGAAGAAAGGCAACTAGGGAAACTAGGCTTAATACAACTTGAATCTCAATGGACTTGATGCAATAGAGTATTAGGCTCATATGTTCTGTGAGAGGGATAATTCCTCCTTTCGGTTTGTTGTTCTTTGGAGACACATATCTAAACCAATTACTCTCCTTGGGCTGATTCCCCTGCTTGTAAACCTGGCAGAAACTCCCCTCAGCTCAGATTTCTGAGCTGTCAGTTCAAGAAAAAGGCACCTTTGCACTCTATTTACTGTCTCCTTCTGCTCCACAGACATTCACAGTGCTGCAAGTGGCAACACCTTTTACAGTAGGAGGAAAACCCTTGCATGGGATCATCAAATTGTAAGGAAAGAAAACAACAACCAAGATCCTGGAGAAGTAGCGGAGACAAAGAAGGAGTGGGAAAATGGTAGCCTTGAAAACACATGTGAGTCTAGCAGGACAACTACATGTGATAGATGATCTCTATAATGAATGACTGGCTTCTCCCAATGTGCTGCCTCAGATGTAAGCAGCTCAGTTCACACCATGTGGTATCACAAGCAGGCAAAGGTAAATTTTCCAAAGACATAAGCAGGTCACAGCTAACCTGAGTTAGGATATTTCACCTCTTTCAAGTGTCTGGAGATATATACAGGTTGCCTCTGCTCGAGTAGCCAAGATCAACCCCAGATTTTAATCCTTTATACTCCTTAAAATCCATGGCTGTCAGGCTGATTCGTACCCAGACTCCTCCTGGTGCTGTCCTCTATGATTTCCATCCAACCAATTCAGTTGCCCCCACCACGTCCTGTGAATCTACAAGCCAGACAGTCACTGTGCCAATCAGGTTGAAAGGCCATGTAAGGCAGCTGCTGGAGAAAAGTGATGGTGCACAGCTGCAAATATGGGGGGCAGTGGCATGCCTACAGGACAGCCTGGAGTGGGACCTGGTTATGCAAACTCTGTCTTGCCTGGGTAGTGTGTTGTACATTCTAGATGCTCTTACAATTGTTGTATATTCATTAGAATATTTTTCCCTTTAATTGAGCAAGCCTTGAAACTGCAATGAAAGTAAAACAGAGTGTCACCAGTTAATGCAAGACCTTGCCCTCTTTAGATCTATGCTTACTAATACAGTTGCTGGTCTGGTTAGTCTCTTTGACAACCAGCAGGAAAATGACCTTTCTTTATGCTTGTGGAGGACACTGTAACATGTTCCACCAGCCACTCTTCTCTTGCTCACATCTATGCCAACCCTCCTCCCATTTCCTTTCTGGAAAGAGGAAAAAGTATTAATATTGTCTGCCTTTCATCATGAGACAAAAAAACAGCAGACATTTTGCTGGATGAGTTTTAAATGTAGAATTGCTGGCTGATTAATGAGAATTTTATGGGAAGCTCTTAGCAAAATGTCTCTGCTGCCTTTTATCTTCTAGTTCTACAGCAGATCTGCCAAACTTCCACAAGGTGCTAGAGAAAAAACAGTATTGAGAGCAGATAGAAAAGGAGTAATTTTAATTGCTCACTTCTTGTATGGCTCAGCTGTTCTGTGTGGCTTGTGTGCTTTGTGTGTTTCCATGTTTGTGGAACTGCTTTTCGCAGTGGGATTGTGGTGGGTTGATCCTGGCTGGATGCCAAGTACCCACCAAAGCTGCTCTATCTCCCTCGTCAATGGGACAGGGGAGAGAAAATATAATGAAAGCTCATGGGTCAAGATAAGGACAGGAAGAGAACATTCATCAATTACTGTCATGGGCAGAACAGACCTGGGGAAATTATGTTAATATATTACCAATCAAATCAGAGTAGGGTAATGAGAAATAAAAGCAAACCTTAAAACACCTTCCCCCCGCCCCTCCCTTTTTCTCAGGCTCAACTTTATTCATGAATTCTCTACCTCACTCCACACTTCCCCAGTGGTGCAGGGGAACAGGGAATGGGGGCTGTGACCAGTTCATCACATGTTGTTTCTGCTGCTCCTTCCTCCTCAGAGGAAGGACTCCTCATACTCTCCTCCTGCTCCAGTGTGGAGTCTCTCCCATAGGAGACACTACCCCATGAACTTCTCCAACGTGGGCCCTTCCCACAGACTGCAGTTCTTCGTGAACTGCTCCAGCGTGGGTCCCCCACAGGGTCACAAGTCCTGACAGCAAACTTGCTCCAGTATGGGCTTCCCAGGGGGTCACAGCTTCCTTACATCCATCTGCTCCAGCATGGGGACCTCCATAGGCTGCAGGTGGATCTCTGCTCCACTGTGGACTCCCATGGGCTGCAGGAAATCTCTGCTCTGGTGTCTGGAGCACCCCCTGCCCATCCTTCTGCACTGGCCTTGGTGTCTGAAGGGCTATTTCTCTCACATACTCTCAATCCTCTCTCCATCTGCAATTGCTGTTGCCCATTTTTTCCCTCCTCCTGCTTAAATATGTTATCCTAGAGGTACTACCACTGTTGCTTGTGGGCTCAACCTTGGCTAGTGGTGGTTTCGTCTTGGAGCTGGCTGGCACTGGCTCTGTGGGACGGAGAGGAAACTTTTGTCTTCTTCCCACAGAAGCCATCTCTGTAGCTCCCCTGCTAGCAAAACCTTGCCATGCAAACCCAGTACAATGGTACAGATTTATCTGGTGAACCTGTGCCTGTCTGGACATCAAAGAGGTCTCAAAGGGAAAGAATAGCAAGGCTGTAATGCCTCTGTGTTGAGTTGGTGCTTCCTGGGGTGGAAACGTGTCTTGCAAGAAAAGGTATCTTCTCTTGAGACACTTTTATAAGATTACACAGCAATGGCAAGTTAAACTCCCTTTTGTGATGCTATGTGGCCCATTTTCATACTTTGACAACTGCTGCTGACTCCTGGGCTCCTCGTGGTGCTCTTGTCTGCTGCACAGCTGTGACCTGATCTCACAGAGGCTCTCCAAGTCAGGATTTTGCTTCTGCAGCCTGCCGCGTGCCGCGTGTGGAGAGAGTCTCTCATTTTCAGATGACATAAACATTGTGGCTTTCAATGCAGTGTTTCTTAGGACTGGTTTGCTAGTAGAAGTAGCCGTGCCACTATAATGAACAAGGACGCATCAAGAGGTCACCAAGACCTTCCCTGTGCAAAGTACCCGATTAGCTGTTCAACAGTGGAAAAGGACTGTCTGAGCAAAAAGGGTCTGCTGGCAACACGAACTGTGCCATGTATCCAGGGCAAAAATAACCCTACTGAGTTATTCTGAGTATTCTCACGTAAGCCCAGAGTGGTTTAAGGTCTATACAGAAGAGACAACTGCTTGCACCCCCAGGTGCTCCATGGTATTAGGCACAGTACTGGGAGGAAGGCTGGGGCACTGGATAGTAACTAGCAAGGGTGGGAGCTGTAGATCTGAAGTCAAATCCTTGTGACCTTTCAAGTCAGCAGGACTTCGGTGGGGCATCGCAAAAGACTTGTCAGCACAGGACAATGAGGAAAAATGATCCAAATTAAACAAAAGGTGTACATTTCCCTTGTAGTAGTTGAACTGCCAAGAGCGCAGTGAGGACATTCTCTTTCAGAGCTGAAAGGGTCACAATTCTGCTGAGTTTAATTGACTTAGGACAAGAATTGAGTTAAAGGAATTAATGCCCAATTAAACTAAATTGAGGTCATAGGGCTTTAGAGGAATTTAACAAATCTCTTTTCAAAGTTATTTTGAATTAATTTCCTCGAATGTTCCTGTGCCGACAAAGAACAAATGTTTGTCTGCAAGGGGACCTTAATTTGTTTAATATTATGGGATTAACATAAAAAGAAAGAGTGATTTGTGGTTCACTCCTTGTGCATGAGCCATTCTCAAGCTGGCCTAAGTAAACCAATTTAATCTAATCTGCTATGGAGCAAGCGTTGCCATAGAATGGACCATCAGGGGTAGCTGTTCCAGAACAAATCCTGATATAGGAAAATGCTGAGTGCAGCAGAAAAATCCAGTCCAAACTGCCAGTCCAAATTTAATTCCTTAATGTGTTGAATGGCAGTCCTTTGTTACCTCTGCAGCTCAATAGCACAGAAAACTGATACCTACTTCTTCCGGACACACCATTACCTAGTTTTTTTTTTTTAATTTTTTTAAAGTGCTCAGACTTGAAACAGATAAGGAAAAAAAAAAGTAAGGCGGTGATTTAAATTCCAGAGCAGTATTAGGAATGTATTTCAGGCTATGATATATGTAATTAAAAAAATCTATAAATACATCGGGCTGATGCTGGCTAAATCAAAGCCAGGTTTACTTGTATTACTAGTAATCTTTGGAGTCGTTTTGCTCTTTCTCTCCACTCCCACCCCCCCATCCCTTGCAACAGAAAATTGCACATTTTCTTTTAATGCAATTACAGCTGCAAATACCACCGTGTGTGTAATTTTTTTCAATTTACTTCAGAGTAGTAAACTAAACAAACTGAATGAAAAAGTGCATAGCCAGATATGACCATGAAGGTGAAGAGAGGGAGATGGACACATTCTTCTTGCTTAGGAGCAGAGAGGCATTTTCAGACCAATTTCTTCAGAAAATGAAGGCTATGCAGTAAGAGTGTGTGTGCCCCAGCAGTCCAAACATGTTTTGAATATGTTGGCCAGTTACAACCCATTTTGACAGAGGAGGAGAGATCTCAGTGTTAACTGTATTCCCCAGTCCTAGGGGATGGAGGGGGATGGAGAAGTCTGCTCACTCTCCTGCTGAGGAGAGGGCTTATGTAAGGTGTAACTGAACCCACACAGGAGACATGCTGGAAAATGTGCTTCGTTCTTTCCACTGCTCAAGGAACAGTTTGGTTTTCCAGGAGCAGACAACCAGATGTCCCCAGATGTGTCCAGGTTGTGGGAGGACACAGAAGTATGTTCTGTCAGGGAGAGTTTCCAAGCAGTCTCCCACTTCTCCACCATGGAAGATATCAGCTCTTTTCCTGGCACAGCTTATTCCATTTCTTGCTTCTTCCACCTGGCAAAAAAGAGGTTGTTGACCAAGGACAAGGAACCAAGGCACTTGGCACCTGCAGAAAATTTGCATTTGACTATCCCCAGGGGAGGAGGTTATTCCTTGCCCTCAGAGCCTCAAAATGCAGTGCTGTGGTGGCAGCAGGTTGGGGTGGGAGCTCTGCATGGCATGCTGAGGGGAAGGCATGCTGTGGAGAGCTGACAGGGATGTGGAAGGCATATCAGCATTTGGCAACCAATATCCCACGGCGAGGAGGTCTGCAGCTTGCCCACTATCAGCTATACCACTCACTTGGCTGCAAACAGCAATCCATCCCTCCAGCCCCCCATGTATGCCCAGAGAGAGCTGCTGAGCACACTCTGTGTTCTGCAAGCTCCGTGCAAAGCTGCCTCCAGAAACTGAAGGGTTTGAGCAACATTGATTGGCATAGAAGTGCTGTTTCTTTCTGGAGCTTTTCTGCCTCTTTTTGGCTTTTGTGCAGCTGATGAATTATTTAGTAAACAACTAGCTGTCTTAAGAAAACTGCTTTGACTGCATGTGTCCACTAAGATGCTCTGGTGACATTCAAGAACAAAAGCAATTTAGAGATGGAGAAATATCAGAGTAGGCTCTTAGTCAGTCTAGGAATATTCACAGTGCAGGCCTTGCATTGAGATCAGAACATTGCACAATGAATAAATTGTGGCTGACATTTGATCAGTGACTCATTTTCCAAGTATTTGGAGAGGAAGTATTGATCCCAGTGTGCTGGAAAACCCCGAAAGCTTTGATTAAAAAAATGCCTATTTTAATGTAGCCTTTTGGAGGGTGGATGGGGGAGGAAATAAAGAAAAAATACTTAGTATCTTTTTGTTATGGATGCTGGGAGATTCTTGACATTCATTCTGGACTATCATCCAGAGTTTGCAAATATTTTCCTCTTTTTCTCTCATTCTCTTTCTTACAGAAAAGTAAAACTGTCAGACTACAGGGCTATTTCCTGTTTTTTGGTTGACAATGGCATTATTGCTTGAAATTTACTTGTATGTAAACAGATTTGGAGCAGATGACTGAGACTGCCTTTGAAGTTAAATATCATTAAAGTACAAAAGAATAATGGGGTGTGTAACTGTAGAGATTATAATAAATCATCTTATTATAAAATAGATATTACATTATTGAAATTAAAAGGCTGCTTTGGACCCTGCCAATGCCTTTATTTAGACTGTCCTCAGCCAGAGGGTGATGCACCCTAATGCTGATAAACCAAGAACTGATACTGTGAGAGATAAGACATGTTTCCACTCATGGGTAAGGTCAGGTTTCTGTCTCTACTTCCTCCCATGAGAATCAAGGGAATCAAGTCCTTCAGGGACATGTTGCATGCAGTGATCCCTACTTTAGACTTTTTGGGAGACTCTTTTTTTCTCCCCTGAGCACCCTGTCACTGCTGTTTCAGAGGAGAAAGCCCATCACCTCACCATCTCACTACACGGGAACTCAGATGAAGTTTCCCCATTTTCTGCTTCCCTGTTGAAAGCTGGAGCAGGAGAATGGAGTTAGTCTGGATGTTGCTGGAGTGGATGTCCAGGTACCCTTGGTGTGTTCCTTGGAGCCATGATCTAGCTGATCAGACCATCCACTGGCACATAGTTCTGGTCTGTGGGCTTCTTCCACTGTCCAATCTCTCATCTTCACCTTTCAGTGGGAAGTCCTTGTATTCTGTGTCAGGTTGAGTGAGATCTCCCAGCAACTCTTTCTTTTTTGTCTACAACAGACATATCCCTTTGTGTTCATCTCATGCCACAGAGAGGGCCTTTGAACAGGTAGCCCCTCATACCTGGTTTCTGATGTTATCCTGCTGTATTTCTGAGTTTACAGAGGAAATCTTGAAGTCAGGAAAATCATCATAAAATCTTGGAGCTTTGGGAAGCAAAGTAGCAATGAAGTTAAATAATATGTAGACAAAGCTAGTCCAGAACTCATGGAGGTGAGTATAAGACAAGTGACACGGTTCTTCTTCCTTCAGACAGGGACTCCAAAACTTTGTGTGCCACAGGAAACCTCTGTCAGTCCTTGACTTTGACATGACTGCTGTCTGTATTATGCCACCTGTTAGCTCCCTTGAGGGGACCAGCACAAACATGGAGCCTTACACAACAGATATTCAGCATGGACCATCCAGGATGGCATCACCCCTCTCTTATCCAAGTGCTGTTACAAAAAACTATGTTTTGTGAAGCTCTGAGAGCTGAAACAGCGTGTTAATTTCATTGTTTCACAGGTGAACATTAGAAGAAATTGCCAGTTTGAGTCCCTCAAAACAGGCCCTAAACCAACAAGGACTCTTCTGGGGTGTGTGGTGCTGCACTAGTCACAGGTGGTTTTTCTGACCAATAGTTTTTTTCTACTTGCCATTTTTATACTTGCAATTATTTTAAAACCACCTTTTCATCATTTGGCAAGGAAGGGAAATCTTGGCATTTTAGAAGGAGAGCTGAGGGATGTGAATAGGCTGGAATTACAGAACAGTGATATCTGCCAAAGAGCAGCGTGGCCTTTAATCATCCGAGAAGTACTGTGTGCTTTATTGGGGAAATTAGTATAAGAAATTAAATGTCTCTCTCCTTTTAAAAAAAGAGAGAAAGAAGAATGTTTAATTTAAAAAGTGAGGCTTCAGTGCCCACATATAATCCGGAAATAGCTTTGAGGTGAATAAAATACAGGGTTGAGATCAAAAGGTCTGTGATGAGGCAGCGGTTTGCTTCTGTTCAGAAGATTAGCTTGCATTTCCTTCAGCATGCACTGTAGCAAGCCAAGCTGCCAGGACCAGGCTGAGAACAGCCAAACTCCTCCAGCAGTCAGACAGCTCTGCGCAGAGAAGCAGCTTTTCACTGCTACAGTGAATGACTGCACCATGCCCTCTAACTACAGATGGGTGGCTTGTGGCTATGAAGAATACAGCAGGAAGGTGATGGGGAGGTTTGAGTGCTTGGCATCAGCTCTGCTTAGGCACTGCCAGAATTTTAGTCTTCTTACCTCAAGCATTACCTGCTTTATACCTTTCCCTTTCAGGATAGTACTTCAGCTAGACTTCAGCTTTTTTCTTGATTGGTTTCTGCTCCAAAAGTGAGTCAAAATAAGCCAGCAGCTAACGGCCCCACCTAACTGTCACTGTATGCACAGGTGTCACTGGGAACGCCACAGCAAGCATGGCTGGTAGAGCCATAACCCAGAATATGAGATCCAGCCTTTTTCTTTCTCCGCTCTCCCAGTCTGAGCAGTGGAGAAGTGGGATAACAGCCCTTGTGTCAGCTATTTTGCCAGCTGCAGGGAGCTTTCAGTAGACTAGGCTGTGCCAAGGCGAGGGCAGGGCACAAAGACGCCTCAGTGTGCAGGAGGCATGGGTTGTGTGGGTGCAGGATCCCAAGTCCCCATCTCCAGAATGTGTAGGAAGATCATGCATGGATATCTTGCCGTGTAGGGAGGTCTGGCTCTTTGCCTAGCAATCGTCTCTTCTTTCAGGGAGATGGTCACACACCAGGGCAGAAAATGCTGAGGTTTGAACTCACATAGCCCCATGGAAAGGAAGTGCTTTTGCATGTGGGCACTGAATTTTCACAGCTGACATCAGTAGTATAAAGACTTTGTCTGACAGTGCATTACCCAGCCTCCTTCCAGTGGCACAAAGGCTGGCATTTTAATGCACAACCATTTTTCTTTGGCTTGTTTTCAATGCTAATCAGACTGGGGAACACCATACAGCAAGTTTAGAGTACTGCTGGGACATGAAAAAACCCCACCTCCATGTTTCTGAAGGTGAGAGACAGGGAGGAAAAAAAGGAATCTAAAGTAAGTCCATCTGAAAATGTTAAGCACAAGAGCAAACAAAAAGGATGACCCGTCCAAAGAAATCCTCTCTGCAATTCACAACTCTGAAGAAGAAACCATTCACTTGGCCAGGCCTCTACTGAAATAATTAAATGGAAAATAAACTCTTTCCATCGTCTTGCACACTCCCTTGATAATTTTTTCTCTCTCCTTTTCTTGTAACTCAGTCAAAGGTTGGGATGTTCAGAAAAACATATTCCATACTAACTGACTGGTCTTCAGACCTATCTGAATAAGCCACAGCTTTGGTAAGAATGTGGTCCATACCCTGCTTTTCACCCAAGAAACCAGAATAATGTTTTTCCTCCTACTTCATTTTGTCAAACCTGACTTTATTTTGCTCGGTTGGCATTCCAACATGAGAGAGCCCTTTTAATCCAAAGGACCGATAAACATAAGAAGTTTAATGTGAAGCACTTTGCGATTTTGTGGGGGTGGCACTCACTTGAGAGTAAAAGTGCCTTGCTTCTCCACCTGCTTTGCCATTTACCTGCTGTACAAACCCAGGGAGCTGTACAAACTCAGCTTGCCCAATTGGTTCACTTGCCTCTCTAGGAAAGCTTCAAGTCTGTCTATTTGCAGGGTGTGTGTCACATTGGGACCCCAGTGCCAGCAGGGATCTCATAGCATCTCTGTAGTGCAGTGCATAGGCAGGTGCTGCACGACAAAGCTCAGCAAGGCAGGGAGCTGCTTTCAGATCATTTGCAGGCTGGAGGTGTCCTACCAGGTAGACATGCCCAGTCTTGGCTGGACTGGGCATAAGGCTACAGATGTTTCAAGTGAGACACAGGGACTCCAGCCCCAAAAAAACCTGGTTCTGGGATCAGAGAAGGGGAGGGAACATGTAGACATGTAGCGATGAACCTGACAAGTGCATGTCCAACTAGAAAGAAACATTAATTCAGTAAATTAAATTCTTGTTGTTAGTGTTATTTCCTGATGATACATATTTATGGTGTAACATAGCTTTCTCCTTGATGTTAATAAAGTATAAGCAAGTTCTTTAAACCCTTTTAAAGTCCCTTGCTTAAGGGAGGAAATAATGAGCATCAGAATGGACTCCTCTGTGCCTGGGCTGCTTTCCTGGGAAACCTAATGTGATAAATGAGATTGTTGAATAAAGGTTAATTGCTACCTGCAGACCTGCAGAATACTAAGATATTATATTGATGAAATTGTAGGCAAGAAAATCTGGAATGAACACAGTACACCAGAGCAGAACGTTTTATGATATTATTTTGTTCTGGGTTTCTTGTTCACTTTCAATTTAAGAAGAAGACATTTTAGACATATGAAAGAATCAAGAGAAACCAGTTCGCCAACCCATAACTCAGGATTTGCCTACACAAGTTTATCCCAATGGAAAAACTCTGCAGTAATATCTTGATATACCTTTATCTCTGGAAGCAGGCCACCCTAGCCCTCTAGCTGTATGGTTTCACCATGAGTTAGTGCTTGCACACATGATTCAACAGTGATATCTTCTTGGACTTCCACATCTCCTCAGCACAATGGGCATTGCTGAGATATTTCAGTGAATGAAGTTTGCTCCTGAACTTTTGTTTAGTTTCCGCTGTAGGTATGTCATGTTTACCAGGCCTCGTCCTGATTTGCCAGTGCAAGTGTTTTAAAATCAGTAGTGCCAGTTACAACTGATCATTCTCCATTTTCTGCTAATCAGAGTGTGGAGGGCAGTGACACATAGCTTGCTGCAAATGCTGCAGTCACATCCTGTCTCACTGAGGGAGCACTGTGAGGCACATTGTTCTGCCAATCTAGGTGATTTGATAAACTTTGATACAGAAATGATTTGACAGCATTCCAAAAGAGATGATTCTAAGAAACTTTCCCAGTTTCTCACAATCAGAAATAACATGCCTTTTTTTTTTTTTTCATTTAAGACTGCCAGCACAGTGCTGTTCAGTAAGCACATAGCTATCATAAGACTGTGAAATCTCCTTCTGAATCTGGCTCATACAAGATGTAAATGATGGTAGAAAAGCCTAAATGTGGAGAATACCCAGAAAAGAGGTGCAGCTGGTGCACTACTGTCCCAGCACTGGCTCTGAGTAACAGCAATACATAGAATCGCTCTGTTATCTGCTCAGAGAGCATAACGAGGATCAGGGCTGTTGAAAGCACCTGCCTTGTGAGTGTTTCCTGTCCTCAGTGCCATCTGGACACTTCCAGTGTCCTCCCCAAAATGAATCTCAGTGCTAAGAAAGGCACATAAAATTCCTGCTAGCACAGATGATGAAATTTCTGACATTTCTCTGTCTTACCATCCATCAGAGTATGTATTCTTTCCCTTCAGGGGAGTGATGCCCAACATTTCATCTGGCTTTCCGTGCTCCATCCTCCTTTGGGATGCTCCTGCACAGCTCTCAGATGTGAGTGGGGTCTGCAGGCTCCCCAGTTGGAGTCCAGTGTGGGCTGATGTGGGCACAGCTGTATGAGAAGCAGACGGGCACAGACTGGTAGAAAACTCTCCCAAGCAGCATCTAAGCCCAGGCACACCAAGCCAACAGTACATTATTCTTGCATCATCAAAAGAACCAGAGCCTGCTGGACTGGATTCACCTGGACCTCTCTGTGGGCCAGTTCTGTGCAACAAGGCAATAGAAGCACAGAAATATTCCTGCCTGATACTTTTCTCTCTTCGTTAAGCATATCACAGAGCCAACACAGAAATAATTCACTTTACTGCATATGAGAAAAGTACCCGTGTGATTTACCAACTATCCAATGTGCCTCTTGTTGATTTCATTTCAGATTCTCTGCCTGCAGCTTTTCTTTTTTTCCCCGGTTCTGCTGTTGGGTGCACACAGAGCAGCATTTAACTGCTGCTGTATTTTCCCCACCATTACACTAGAAACAAAAACTGTTTTCCATCCTATTGGATGCACAGCCTTGGCTGTAAAATGTGTAAACGTAGCTCAGATCAGTAAGAGCCTCCTACAACTCCAGCTAACGATCGCTTGGATTTTCCAAGGTGCTCTGTTGAAGCTGAAATAAGCACAAGCTCAGGTCCACACAGTTTGCTTTACCTAACATTATGAAACATGCCAATTAGCTTGAAAAAGATAAAATCCCATGTCTAAATCCTGGGCTATGTATGGCCTTAGCCTCGTGTTGCTTAGAAAGGGCTTGTTCCCAGATGGTGGACGTGGACAGAACAATAACAGTATCCAGCTCTGTGATAGCTGGGGAGTGTATACATTCCCTTTGTCGTGGACACACTGCCAAGCAGCAGGCCTGACCCACAGAGAGATTAAGTGCAGCTATACTGACAGCACGATACTGTAAGACAGATCTAATAACACTTAAAAATTTATTAAGGGAAGTCTTGCAGTATGTTCAGAAAAATATCCTCTTATGCCACACACATAAGCCATTTTGGGCATTTTTCTGCACACACAGTCCTACCCTAACTGTGCAAACTGATCCAAAGCAGGGCTGAGGATAATTGGAATGTTACATACTTGCAGGATCAGGATCCGTCAATTCTGCTCGTAACAGAACAAAATAAGTAAAAGATAGTGGAGAGCTGGGATAACTAAGTTCAAGGTTGTTCCTGATCTCTGGCTGTCACTTTCATGCTACTAGTTTTTATGGCCACTTATTAGAAAGTTGTGCAAGTCCTCCTGCCAGTAGTGCAGTGATATTCCAAACCCTGGTCCCACCAGTGAAAGACTTGATCCCAGTATAAACTGATGTTCCAAGAACACAGTTCAAAAATAAAAGAAGAAAGATTTAACTGGATCAAATCCAGTAATATATTGCTTGGGATCCTCTCGAATTTTCTAGAGGCACATGTCTAATCTTTCTACTTTTCACAGTTTTGTCTCTCCTCCCTGCCTGTTAGAGATCAGGATGTGTTAACTTAATCCTACTGAAAATCTGAATCTTGGCTTTGAAGACTGCTGATTACAAGACAGAGGAAACATCTTTTCCCATCTCTTTTTGAAATCACATATTTCTAATTTGAAGTATGATTACTGCAGACCCAAAAGCAGGAGGCAGTGCTAAGAAAACCCTGAAGATTTGTTATGTCCCAGTTCCTGTCTCTCACAGGTAAAGAGACTCCTCTCTCCTGACTTTATGCCTTGGATCTTTCTGCAGAGGGGGGGGAAAACAAAAGGCTGCCACCCTCAGGTCTAGTTTTATAGATAATTTTCTTTTTTTTTTTGCTCACAGTGGCTATAAAGAACTGAAGAAGGAAAGTGCCTTGTGACTGATATAACTGCTGCCTTCAAGGTGAGAAGAACCTGGTTGGGAGGCAGGAATAAAAGTTTATGGCATCCCCAAAAATAGTAAAAGCCTTGTTTAACTAGAAAAACATTGGCCTGAACCTGGTCTTCGTGCATATGCTTGAGCAATGGGAACTATAGAGATGGCAGTAATGTATCTCAACTCTCTGAGTGTGTTGGCACTTCCTTCCTTGTCTGCTCCATATCTGTCCAGCCTAGACAGGTCCTTAATTACCTTAATGATTTTGTCACTTTGTGCTTCAATCAGAGACATTTAAGATTTTGTGGTTTGTTCCTAGCAAGTTCTGTCAAAGAAGTTCTTAGTTATTACATTGCAGCTCCAGTCCGGCAACACAGGCCCCTAATACAGTGTCAACAAGTAGATATCCCATCTAATTCCACCTGGGATTTACATATCTGGCCATGCAGTGGAATGGCAATATAACTTGAAAAGAATATATACACATGTATATGTGTATCACATATGCATGCATGATAGCAACCCCAGAAAAACTCCAGGCAGGAGATTATTCTGAGTAAAGGGATCTGCACACTGATCTTTTTCCCCCCTCATAATTTCCAGTGTACTCAAGCTGTTAGAAAGTGCTTTCTCCGGCATCTCTGACAACCTCCAGCTTTTAGCAATGGCTATGCTCAGTGACCACCAACAGAAATGTGCTGGAGAATGACAAAGTGCAATACAAACTAGAATTGAAAGACCAGCTTCTCAGAAGGAGTTTTTTATAGTTAAGTGTTGCATTTTGAAGACCTCTTTACCTCATTAGAAGATCATATGGGGACCGAATCTCTATCCTTCTGCCTCGCTTAACTTCCCCAAGGAAGTTCTGACCTTTTAGTAAGCTTCAAAATAAAGGGCAAAGCAATGGAATTTATTAATGTGAGAGGGTGGTATCCTGGTTTAGCTGAGCCAATGTGCAGCAGACTTTTCCAGAGGTAGATGTACAAGCCCATTATTGACGAGTTTTGAAAACCTGACAGTAGATCTTATGATCCCAGTACACAAAGAACAGCTTTGCTGGTGCAGATCATACTGCGGGAAAAAAGGGAAGAACTTTTCCTGGCACCACACTGGAGCACTTACCTACCCCCAACATTGCACAGTACTTTTTCTGGAGGTAGAGAGGACACTCCAGTCATCATCACATGGTTACAATTACAATACCAATCCACCTTTTGTACAGGAGGAACTTCCCAGTGTGAGGTGTTTTAAAATGGGTAACTGCTTTCTGGTTTTTTTACAGGTGAAGAAACTGAGACAAGTGAAGCAAATTGCCCAAGGCCAATCAGAAGTCCAGTGGCAGAGTCTGAATCAGACATTGGGCTGACTACTGGGTATTCATAAATCCATATTATTTACTAATCTAAATGTGTACACACTAGAGGGTGCTACACTGCTTTTCTAAAGTAATTTCCTTTATTTCATTTGTTTAAGCTCATGCTGAACTCGAGTAAAATTTCTTTATGTTTGACAGTGAGAGTCTAAAGAACAGGAATTGTTCTTGGGTAACTCAATGTGGGCATGCACTTTTGTTTTGGAGAATTAGGATTCTAAGGAGAAAAAGAAGTTTTAGATCAACGCATTTGCAAATGCATTTTCCCAGGGAATACTGTACAGATACATAACTATACGTATAAATAAGGTCTTTTATTCTTAAAAGCAATAAACCCCCCCTAAAAAGAATAAGACAGATTTTTAATAGATGAAGTGGAAAAGAGCTTGTGTTTCTTCAAAACAGTTTCAGTGAAAATATTTACAGTCAGATTTTTATGGTAGAATATGTAGATATGATAAATTGTTTAACCAAACTCAATTTTACCAGAAACAGTCTGACTTCTAAATATCTTTTAAAAATACACATACAGATTTAAAAAAACCCAAACCAAACAACTCATTCTCCAGTAAATTTAAGAAAATTAATTTCATTAACAAAAACCTCTCAATCTGAAAATGATGTGGGATGAATTTGTGTAACTCAGGGACTGTGAACACAGACTCGATATGAGATCAGGACGAATGACATTTCTAATCAGTCAGTGGAGAGGGGGAGATTCTGCTCCCTTTTACAAGGGAATAAATTCAGAGAAACATTGCTGGGGTTTATGGTGGCATTAGTATAAATTTATAGCATCAGTGTAATCCTACCAAAGGTGTGTCCTTAACAAGACACGTGCGTACAGGTTCATGCACAGGTATGCATGTGTACACATACAGAGAAAACAAACATCAGCATGTCTCAGCTACATTCTTTGGAATGATTTTTTTGGCCTGAGGGTGGGAAATAAATTTTGCTGTTGGGAACATAAGAGCCCAGAACAGCTATTATAGAAGGAGTTAAAGGTTAGTCTTCTCAATGAGCAACTCAACAGATCCTAAATCAAACACCAGTGAGAGCATTCATACCATGTAGAATTGAAATGGACATAAATTATGCTGCTTTTTTCCCTAAGGTCACTTCTGTACTATGATTACCTTATGTTAGCTTTAGCCAAATTAATGCATCGCTCATATTTTTACCTATCAGACTGCAGATACTTGTGAGAATTAAGACATTATCTGCATACAGACCTGAGAAATGTACAGTTTTGAGCTGCTTTCATCAAACCGTGTCTTCTCCCTGATCTTAGGTCCATAAGGTGTGCAGGCATATTCTCTGAAAAATCTGTGTTCAGGATTATGGTTTTCATAACATCTTTTATGAAGATTGTGGGAATACTGTATTACTCTGGTGATAAATTTTTAAGATGAAGAGGAAGGTTGTCAATAATTCAATTAGGCTGCTACTAGTCACTTTTCAATATATTCCTCGGCATCCAGCCAGTGCTGCACTTGACTGCACATTTTGGAACTTTCCACTGACTGTCCTCAGTTTCTGTGTTGAATTCCCACTTCTCTGCAACTTCAAACTCACGTGGCACCTCTGGTTTCCTTGTTACCTGATTTTGTGAGGAGTCCCACTCTCCCTCACACAGGTGTTTCATGGCACACTTTGCTGCAGCAAAAGCTCTGCCCTCACATATCTGCTGCTTATGGTGCTTTATAGCTGCCATAAAAACAGGTGGTTTCGTGTTTGGATGGAAGAAGTAAGCAAACATTAAAATCAGAGGCGACAGTTTTATCAGAAATCCTGGTAAGTTCTGAAAGTCAAGAGAGGCTGTTTCAACAAGAGAGATGATTCCAGGTGTGTGAACAAGGTGTCATCTGTGTTTGTAGTTCAACTTTGCCTTGTGTTTGATGTGCCTTTAGGTGGCTGCTCAGTGGACCATGATAACTCCCTACCTTGCCAAATTCCTTTTCAGAAGCAGTCACTTCAGAAAACACGTTCTGAATGTTTTTTTCCGCTGGTACTCCATACATGCCATGGCTCAGAGCACAGGGATGATAAGAGCTCCAGCAGAGCAGAGTTATCCAGCCCGAGGAAGGTGGGTAGGGCGTTCTCCCTGTAAGGAGGAGTTGGGCAAGGCAGATCACAGTGACCTGTTTCTGAGCCCTGCTCTGTAAGCACCACCAGGTTTGGGACACAGAGCATGTGATGTTAGGGCTCTGAGGTGCCTAACCTACCATTTCAGCATCTTTGCACCATGGAGGTACTTCATCCTACAGAGTACAGATAAAGCCAGCCAGGGACAAAACATGGTGTGTCTTTCCTTTCCAGCAGCATAAAGTGCACTGGATGCCCATTTATCGTTGTGCCCTCTGCACCTTCCTCTCCAGCTTATGGGATGTAGATTTCACTGGTGTCAGAGGATATTGCAGAGCCATTGTTCAAAATCCAGGCACACAAACTGCCAGCTATTATTTACATTCAATGGATTGCCATTGACCAAGGAAGATAATACTGGAATTTCATTGCATTTGCTGACAGCAGAGCAACTCTGCATGTCATGAGCCTTGTGAGAGTGAGATGCTCAGGTCCTGGGAGAATTGCTTCATGCCGGGGGAGTGAGAGAGGCAATGCTTTCGTTGCTGTTTTCCTCACCACTGGCACTTGCACAGTGAAGCCTGAGGGCTAGGCTAGCCTGAGATCCAACCTGCTAGCAGTGCAATCAACTGGTATCTGTCACTGAAGCAGTGAGAAGATGGCTGTGTATTCCCACTCTGCTGAGGTGGGGTGCAGAATTAAGAGTCACAGACTTGATTGATTTCAATAAGGGTATAAACTCCTATTGAAAAAGTATTTTTGGACATGGGAAGGCCAGGCAGAGACTGCAAAGCCCCAAGGAAACACTTTCTGTTTCACTCTGAAGAACGTTTAATCATCCTTAAATCAGCTGCAATTATTTTGAAGGCCTCCAGTAACTTTTGTCTTCAGATCAGCTGGAAATGCATCCTGAAGTTGAGGAGACATTTATGATCCTCTTTGGCTCTTAATTCACCAGTTTTTCATGCTACTCTGATCTTGTGCTGTGTTGTTCTGCAGGACATAGAAATAGAGGGTTTTTTTGTCTTTTCTGACCTTAAGTAACATCTGTCTTTAGACAAGATGCTTCAACTCGTACTCAGGCCATTCCACGTTTACTCTGCCTGTGAGAGGTGCTCTTCCTGTATTTCTTACCACATTATATGTAGGGAGTGAAGAAACAGCACCTAAACTAGAAAAAAAGAGTCCACTTACATCTTTTACCACAGAGGAGGAATAGGATCACTTGTGGTTCAGGGGGAGAGATATCATTTGTGATTTCTCAGGCTCACTTTCAAGCCAGATCTCCTAAACTTGCATATTTAAGCAGGCATAAAATGCACACTTCCTCTCCCACATCATTTGATTTATTACTCAGTGTGATGCCTCTCTTCTATAAGGCTTGTCTGCAGAGCCAAACCATCCAACAGAGTGGCTAGCTGGTGACATTAGACCTTTAGCCCAATCACCGGCAATGTCTGGTGATTCTCGCATTTCAAAACCTGGTGGATCACATGGGTGGGCTACTTTATTTGCACGTGGCACTATTTGTATTTTCTTGCATTAAAAACCTAGGAAACTGCATAGAAATATATATATAAATTGCACCACATGTTGCCAAGAGAACATAAGAGGTAAAAGTTGAATACTTCAGTTAGGTAATGCCAAAACCACTTGAACTCCCTTGTGTGTGCACATTATAAGACAGTCTCAACTTACAGGATCATATTACTCGTTTCCACAGGTCAGACAATACTAGGTGCTGTAAGCTGGAGGAAAGCTTGATTCTATGTCTCCCCTGCTACCATGACAGAAATTAGGGGGTAAAATGCAAAACAGCAAACTGTGAGGAACAGGGTAATTTGGCAACAGGTGTAAGGAGGAAAATCATCCGGTTAAGATACGACAGCTTTGAGGTGTGCAGCAGGGTTTGGCATCCTGATAGCAGGTAGCCTCTACCTTTATAACTATTCCTGTGTGGTCTGGCCTGCCCTTGGGATTTTATGCTTAAAATTTGTAATTGTGACAGGCAATAAGATTCACCAGCATGACAGAAACAGCATGGAAGGGGAAAAAGTTGTAGAGACAAAACATGTCTTGCTTTCTGCTGCATACTGTTGTTCTGGAGGTGTGGGAAATGGAAGCAATTTTGTAGGACTAAATTGCAGAGTTATGTGACAGGTCAGCAGTTCTACTACGTTTATCCTCCACATTGGCATTGAGTATCAAACTCCATGCGTTCAGGCACTTTGCAAGTTTTATATTGCTTATTCCAGAGAGCTCAGTAAACCTACTGTCCCCAGGCATACCTAGTGGTCTGCTACATAAGTAACGCTTTCTTTGTTGTGGTGAAACAAAAATATTGTTCAAAAAAAGGGATTTTAAAAATGAAGAAAGTGAAAAGGGGAAAAGGAGTGTAAACACAACCTGAAAGTATCTTCACTTTGCCAAAACTTCATTCGTAACAGTAAGAACATGTTAATTGATATTGAATTAACTTCAGACAAACACTGAGGACTAAGGAAAAATAGGTGTAAACTAGAAAAATGGCAAAGGAATAGAATAGATGAAAAATGTCCTCAAGGTCAGCTTTAGGACATCTGTTGTTCATAACATGTGTCTATATATAAATATAAAATTACTTGGATGAGGGTGTTGAAAACCTAGGCAATATCCATCTCTTGTTTCCGTTTGCTCACTCTGGAGTAATTCCACAGACTTTAGTGGAGAAAGTCCAGATTTACCCTAGCTAAAAAATGGAAAGCACAACCTGACTGGAGAACTCCAAGTTTACAGATGATGCAGAGGATGTACAAATAGCAATGAACAGTGTAACCAGATTCCAAGGGATTTGGATTGTTTTGAGAATTGGAGCCGTCAGATGGCAAATGCAGTTCATTGTCAAAATGATAAAATAATGAGGCTGAATTCAAGAAGACAATCTAGGGAATAACTGCTACGTTCAGGAAACATCATAACTAGAAAAGAGGGTAGGCAAAAAGGATTGAAGTCCTCAGCCTGTTACAGAGATACAGTAAGAAAGATCTGTGAGGTGTGTGATTAAGAGCTATACTAGAGGCTGAGAATACTACAGAAGGTGCACAATAGTCATAGTATCTAAGGCACTTCCTAGGCAATCGTCTCTGCTTCTAATTATCAGTGTACAGGAAAGCTATCTTATCATTTTCCTCACCTTGGAGAAGGCTTAGCACTGATGTGGGCAATGCAAATTAGGAGAAAAGACACCTTGGTGTGGCTTTGTCTCCATTGTTTCTTCCAGTACAGCTGCTGGATCCCGCTTATGAGTTGGAGACGTAGAACATCTCAGTGACACACAAACATTGTATACCCTCCCCCCCAAGAGAGAATTTAAACCCTGAGTTCCCCTCACAGAAGAGTATGTTAGGCTGGTAGATACGTCAGCATTTCAGGAAATCAATGTATTTTGTCTACGACATGTATGTTGGTCCAGCCTTTTGATTAATTTGGAATAATCAGCATGAATACAAAGTGTTCAAGAAGAGATATTCTTTCTATATCCCCATATTCATGCTTTGTGCTATAACCTTTCTCAGCCCCAGACTGAGAGGGACCAAGAGAAACCTTGTCTGAAAACCCAAGGGTGCCAAGGAGAGTGTAACCCCCTGATGTGCAGGAAGAGTGAACTGGTAATGACTGATACAGAGAAGGCTGAGGTACTCCGTGAGTTCTTTTCCTGTCTTCGCTGGCAGTCAGGTTTCCCACTTTCTCTCAAGTCCCTGATCCTTTGTGTGGGTGTAGGGGGAGTGAAGTCCCTCCCACTATAAGCAAAGATCACTTGATGAAGCTGAATAGGCTCCAGTCCATGAGACCTGATGACATGCATCCCAGGGTCCTGAGGGAACTGGCTGATATTGTTGCCAAGCCACTCTCCATCATGTTTGAAAAGTCATGGTGGTCAGACAAAGTTCCTGGTGACTGGAAAAAGGGGAATGTTGCTCCCAGTTTTAAAAAGGGGAAAAAGGAAGAACCAGGGAACCCCAGACTGGTGAGCCTCCCCCCTGTGCCTGGGAAGATCATGGAGCAGATCCTCCTTGAAGATATGCTAAGGCACATAAAAGACAAGGAGGTGATCCAAGACAACCAGCATGGCTTTACTGAGGGCAAATGGTGCCTGACCAATCTGGTGGCCTATGATGGAGTGATGGCAGTGGTCGACAAGAGAAGACTGGCAGATGTCATCTATCTAAACTCCTGTAGGGTCTTTGATATGGTCCTGCATCACATGTTTATCTCCAAACTGGAGACACATGGATTTGATGCATGGACTATTCAGTGCATAAGAAATTGGAAGCATGAACACAGCCAGAGAGTTGTGGTCAATGGCTCTTTATCCAGGTGGAAGCTGGTGACAAGTTGTGTCCCTCAGGGCTCTGTCTTGTAACTGGTGCTCTTCAATGACTTCATCAATGACACAGACAGTGGGACCGAGTGCACCCTCAGCAAGTGTGCAGATGACACAAAGCTGAGCAGTGCAGCTGACACAACAGAAGGCAGGGATGCCATCCAGAGGGACTGGACAAACTTGAGAAGTGGGCCCAAGAGCACTCCATGAAGTTCAACAAGCCCAAGTGCCAGATGCAGCACTTGGGTCAGGGAAATCCCAGACATGAGCACAGACTGGGAGAAGAAGTCACTGAAAGCAGCCCTGAGGAGAAGGGCCTGGGTGTTCCTGTGGATGAAGAGCTGGACGTGAGCCAACAATGTGCACTAGCAGGCCAGAAAGCCAACCACCTCCTGTCTGCATCAGAACAGGAGTGGCCAGGACATCGAGGAAGGTGATTTTCCCCCTCTACTTTGCCTTTGTGAGGCCCCACCTGGACTACTGCATCCAGCTCTGGGGTCCTCAGCACAAGAAAGACAAGGACCAGTTAGAGACACCCAGAGGAGGCCACAAAGATGACCTTAGAGCTGGAGCACCTCTCCCATGGAGACAGACTGAGAGAATGGGGATTGTTCGGCCTGAAGAAGAGAAGGCTTCAAGGAGACCTCATTGCACCTTTCCAGTACCTTAAGGTGGCTTATAAAAATGAGGAAGAAAAACTGTTTTTAAGAGCATGTAGTGATAGGACAAGATGCAATGGTTTTAAACTGAAGAAGAGTAGGTTTGGATTAGATGTTAGGAAGAAATTCTTTACTGTCATGGTAGTGAGGCACTGGAACAGGTTGCCCATAGAACTTGCAGTTGCTTCATCCCTGGAAGTGCTCAAGGCCAGGTTGGATGGAGCCCTGAGCAAACTGGTCTAGTGGAAGGTGTCCCTGCCCGTGGCAGGGGGGGTGGAACGAGATGGTCTTTAAGGTCCCTTCCAACCCAGGCCACTCTATGATTCTATTATGAGGAAGAATATTTTTGAGTATTCAGGTTCCTTACAAAGGGCACATATTACACCTTCCCTGTTCATAAAAAATACGCCCACATTAACTAACTTACTTTACAGGATCCCATAAAATTTAGAGACGAAAGTAACATGTTAATAGATGGCTGGTTGTTTCTTCCTCAGGGGAGTGATGGGACATTATTTTCTCAACTATAAGTTTCTAGTCTTCATTCAACAGTTTACCTTTCTTAATTTCATGATTCTGCCCTTTAGGGTTGCTAATCCTGCCAGAATCACTCTGGAGCCAAGAAGCTGATGTGTTGAACACCTTAGTGGTAATAGTATTGATTTTGACTAAATGAACAAGAGAGTGAGGCTGAAGGTTTGATTTAATTTTCAGCTTTCTTCTTCCAAAATCAGCCTCCCTGGTGAAACAACTCTTGGGTGTTTCAGTGGACTTAACTTTTTTAATTTGACTGTGATTTGTTCTGTCTCCTTTGATGTTTTATGTGTGAGGGTAATTCTGGGTTATGCAGGGCACCGCTGGCTGTAGCTTTTCCAGCATTTTCCTAGCCAGTAGTTGCCTCATTCTCACTTTGGCAAGCAGGTGAGCAGGTTTGAACCCTGCACCACCTGCTCAGCTCTCTGGCAAGGGCAGGGGATGGCTTTGACACCAGCAAAGAGAGTAGGTGGGGAAAAGTGCATGAGATAGCAGGGCACACAGCAACACTTGCTGTGAATCAGCTGGTGTGTGCCAGCCACATGTCTGAGCCTTCGCATTTCATAGAGAGGTCTCTTTGCTCTCACAGCACTGACACCCTCCTCCTCTGGCAAAAAAATTCCTGCCAACCCTTTACAAAAAATTGCAGCAGACATCCAACATTCAGAATGGAATCCGAGATCCTGAAAAAGGATCTGCAAGTTACTTCTGAAGAAAAAAAACCAACAACCTAACACCAAAAGGAGTTTTTAACCATAAAAATCCTCCGGGGATGTTGGAGAAGACCAGAGACATTCTGTGATTTTATTGAAGGATGCCCCTATTGGAATTATTTCTGTGGGAAAATGCCTGAATCCTATGTTGTGGACCAGTCTAAAACCAAAAGGGAGAAATTTTTATCTCAAAAGTCCATGATCAAGCAGTTTTACAGTCAGCATTTCTTAGATTTAAAGGTCATCAGGGACCATTAGCTCATTTAGGATGTCATCCGGTAAAGCACACAGGCTGTAGGACTTGATCCAATTACTTCTGCATCAGCCTATAGCTTTTGTATGCCTGTGGCATATCTCACTCTGAAGAAATGGTTTCCTCTGGTCAGCCAGTTTCCTGGCCTTTTGGATGCAAAAATGCTGGAAATGCAGCAGTTCACAGCTGGTTGTACCACCTCTGAAATTGCAGCATCATTTGCAAATCACACAGGTCTGGGATCTACAGGGTAGTGAGTGCTGAGTGAACAGGAAACAGTGACAAGAGGGTGCCTGTGTCACAGGTGGCTGTGTTTTTCATGATGACACTGGGATGAGGCTCACTTGGGCACATAGCTGTGTCTCCAGGAGGAAAACATCGTCTGAGTAACGAAATACAGGTGGTATTTTTGTATTTTCAGATCTTTGGAAGTCTTGTTTCTTTGTCTGTGACAGACAAAAGATGCCTATCAGACAGCAGACAGGTTTCTAAATTAAGGATGCACTAGTCTTTCAACTATTTCTTTTCTCTAGCAAGAATTCTTCCAATATGCCAAGCCCAGCATTAAGAGGGCTGCTATGAGGAAATGAACTCCATCTCAGCCAGACCCCAATACAGGTGTGGGTGTGCTTTCCAATTTAAGCAACTGTTGTCAATCTGAAAACTCAACTAAGAAATAGATATATGTTTTTTAAAAATCTTTTGAGACAGAGATGGTTAGAATTTGTTGCAAATTTTGTCCTTTTTCATATAGTTAAGAATAAAATTTTATTTTACAAGAAAAGTACTATTTAATGGTAGATTTTTATTAGTGCTTAATTCTTTCTATGTAAAGTGGTGCTTTCATTTCCTGTATATATTTTTGGGTTTTTTTTAGAAAAAGATGAATAAAAGAATTTAGGAATAGTACTAGGTACAATATAAAAAAGTCAGTTTCACTTTTATTGAAATACAAGTCTTTGTACAAAGAGGTTATGACTCCTCAGATATTGTCAACAGTAAAAAATCCTACACATAAAACAAGCAATTTGCAGACATCACGAATATGCCAAAAGTCCTATCTGGGCTGCAGGAGTAGGATTGAGTGTATCATAGAGGCATTCATAGACAGCTCTGGAAAAACTGTGATTGGTCCAGGGATCACCTTGAGGAAGAATCATGCAAAGTAGATACACGGATCACAGGTTTGAGTGCATCTCCATCCCTACCTACAAACTCCCTGTGACATGCCTGAGCATAGCTACTCATCTGTAGTAAAACCTGCCTAAGCCCTGTCTTGTCTTCAACACACCACTCTGCTGCCAAAACTTTCTGTCACAAAAATTTGGCTCCTCCTGGTCTGGCAGAGGGTTCTTAAGTGTTCTGTGGGTAAGACATGACTGGCTGCTGCATGCTAGCGCTCCTCACGAAAGGTGCCAGACCCTGTACCAGCTCTAGTGGCAGGATTAGAAAAAAATGTAGAGAAGGAAGAGAAATGGATGAGTTCTCATCAACGAGTTTCAGGGAAGGCTGTCACACAGGGACACGGTTCAGGATGTTTCAGTGGACTCGACCAGGAGAGGAGAAATGAGTGGTGGAGGAAAGGTGTGACAAACAGCATTAAACAGCTGGAGACACAACTGTGCCCAAACTGGAAATCCCAACCCCTCTCTGCCTCATGCACCTAGAGAGCTACAGTCCTGAGGCAGCAGCCTCAGGACTCAGCAGGGCTGTGCATTCAGGAGGGCCATGAGGGTGCAAGGAAAACCTTGCAAATTCCATCCCATGAGCAACAAAAGGGGCTTCTACTTGCTGAAACATCTGCATTGCCCAGCAAGCACGGCTTGGTAGCTCCCTTCAGCAACATGTGCTGGAGCAGCCCTTTTCCTAGACTTCCAATCTTTTCCCTCAGTTGTTCTCCAGAGACTGGAGGTGTCCTGTGGCTCCGTGCTTGTGCAAGCAGTGAATTGGATGAGCATACACCATTCGTGCCTGCTAGACTTCAGCACTATGTGTAACTCTCACTGTCATTCAACACACACATCCTCTCTGCGCCTTCCTCTTGGAAGGCAAGTCTGGCCTTGTTAAGCTTTGCTGTCCCAAGCCAGCCTCGTTGTTTACACCAGAGCAGCAAACCTACGGAGGAGGCCAATTAATTGAGTTGCATCTGTGGCCAGTTTGAATTGAGCTAAATTCTTAATAAAGAATAATAGGAGATGGTGCTGGCCACAGAGATTATTTGGTTTCCAGGAAACAGCCTGCAACTGGGAAACCAATATGTTCAGTGCTGAGTGCCAAATTGCCAACACAATCCTCCTGTTTCGTCCTGCAGGCAGCTAGCGATCGGCCTCTGGTGAGCTCAGCCGGCCTGAAAAGCACTGGGAGGAGCTGCTGTGAGCTCCTCTACCTTGTCAGATTTCCAGTAACATGTCAGAGCAGTTGACCCCTGGATGACTCAGCCACATCTCAGAAGGGAAATGCCTGGCAAGAAGATCATGCTGGAGGAAAGGTTTTAACAGCTGGAAGAAGCAGCACTGTCATTGTGGCAGAAGAGGAAAGTAAGACACTATGATCTAGCCTACTCAGAGACCAGCATGCAAAGGTCAGGAGACGATGGATGCCTCTGTTGATGGTGGACTGAGGTTTTTGTAAGTCAAGGCCATCACAAGAGCCACAGGGATCAAGCTCTGGATATGCTACTCTGTAAGATGAGAAGTGTTGTATCTTTACATACATGCTTGCTTACAAAACCCGGTTCAACGGTGATTTCAGATATCATTGGCCAGGTTTACCAGTAAGACCCAGTAAGATCTGCTTTGTTGCTGCTCCAGGGGCTGAAACAAGACATCAGAGTGCCTGGTGTGATGAGTGTGTGTGTGTTGAGAGCCAGAGCAGCAACAAAAGGGATGAAATATGCCAGAGACTCCAACCCCTTAATGTCTTCTACAGGGTGGGACACGTGCTCTGTCAGAGATAAACAGCCAGCACTGTGAGGACAGTTACTTCTGTTACAGACTGGCTGTTCATGGACCACTCACTGTAGCTACAGAGCTCATGTTCCCGTGGCTTCATGCTCCATAGCTAAAGCATAACTCTCCTGTTGAAGTCTTCTGCACCATCATTTGGCAGTTTCCCCAGCACTTTACTGTCTCTCAAACAGATATCCTCTGTCATCAGCTGTCTCTGTGCCCCTTTCGTTTTCTTCAACATTTGGCTTGCAAAGCAGCTTTCAGACCAGAGCAAATGGGTTGTCCCAGTTGTGATCCGTAGGACACACTCAGCAAACATGTGAGCTTTTCATTACATGTGCATATCTCTTTCCAAATTGTATTTCAGCCCTCTAGGCCATCTTTGGTACCCTTTGGGCACATCTTGACTTGCTGAACTTCTCATGCAGTGAGAACCTAGCCAAAAAGTCACTAGGTCTAGACCCCCCAAGAAAGAAACCAAAATTCCCAAACTCCTTGAAAAGGTAAGTGTCATGTTAATGCCAGCAATAGTATTTTCTAAAAATATACCATGCTGGTTTAGACATCTGTGATATCTATTGCTTACACATGCTCCACATTTTATGTCTCTCTCAAACTCCTTAGATGGAAGGAAATTCTCCTATCCTGAGATGTAAGTCACTTAGATAGGGATACTGATAGGAGCATCCTGCAAAGGCAACAAGCAAAACAAAACCTCTCTCTGAATGTTTGGATTTCAGTGACCCATAAAAATGTCTTATCATCTGTCTGGAGCTGATTGGAGGTTTTCTAAAGTCCCTGAGTGAAAAACTAGGAGCCCTTAACCATGATGCAGGTGTGCTCCACGCAAAGGTCTCCCACCCTCCACAAGACCTGTCCATTTCTCTGCACAGTGTCATGATTTGGTAGCCATCAGACAGTTCATATCTGACTTTTTGGGGTGGACCTTTGGTCTGATTGGAACTTGGACCAAAGAAAAGAAATTAGGAATACAGAAAGGAAAAAGCCAGTTCCTGGCCATTAATTTTGCCTGGTTTAAAGATAAAGAGTTCCAAAAGACTTATACTTGTGTTTAATATTATAATCAGAAACAATTGTGCTGAGATTAATGGGACGGTTCACAGGATTCTGCTCACAAATGCATATATAATTTTGACAGATCAGTATCATGAACTGCATAATCACTAGAGATGCAATACACATATGCTGTAGATTTGTGCATTTGTCTTTCTCATCCCAGATAGACAAATCTAAGTGTCATTGTTTGTTCAGGGAAAGAAATCTTGCATTTCCCTGTGCTGAAGTTCATACAATATAAAAGGCTGTCTTTATATCCTTGATCTTCTCTCAGATTTCCACTGTGACTCCAGGCTTCTGAAAAGTTTGTAGTTTAGTCCCAAATGTTATTTCTGTCACTCTTCTGGGACTAAACATTTCCATTTACCTTTCTCTTCAGTCATGACTTTATAGAGTGGGTGGCCCATAAAGACTGTTTATCTCTTTAGTGTTTGGAGACTTTACTTTCTATTTGAAATTGCTATTTTTTTCCACAGTTGAAGGAGAGAAACCATTGTCACTTTGAAATAATATATAAACTGGTACCCAGGTGCCTTACCTTCCCCAAACGTTCATCTATGTGCCTCATGTTTGCTGGCTTTATTTTGTAATCATAGAATGGCCTGGGTTGGAAGGAACCTTAAATATCACGTGGTCCCAACTCCCCCTGGCATGGGCAGGGACACCTCTCAATAGACCAGGTTGCTCAAGGCCTTATCCAACCTGACCCTGAATAGGTCAATTTTCAAAAATGACGGATAGTGGCTTAGCAACTTTGCCTGCCAGCTCCCTCAAGACCTGTGGATGAATCTCATCATGGACTTGTACACATTCAGGTTCCTTAGATGGTCTTGAACCCGATCCTCTCCTACAGTGGGCTTAGGGTCTTCATTCTCCCAGTCCCTGCATTTGCCTTTCCTGACCTCAATGGCATGGCTGGAGCACTTGCCATGGGAGATTGAGTTGAGAACTTCAGCCTTCTCTTTGTGCAGGGTAACCAGGTCTCCTGTTTCCTTCCAGAGAGGGTCCACATTATCCCTAGTCTTTCTTTTGTTTGCAACATACCTACAGAGGCGCTTTCTGTTATCCTTGATATCCCTGGCCAGACTCAATTCTAACTGGGCCTTGGCTTCCCTAACCTTATCCCCAGCTTCCCGTGCAACTTCCCTGTATTTCTCCCAGGCCACCTGTCCTTGTTTCCACCTCCTGAGAGTTTTGTTTTTTGCTCTGAGTTTGCTCATCAGCTCCTTACCCGTCCATGTCTCCTGGCATTTTTGCCCATTTTCATCCTTGTTGAGGTGCATCACTTCTGAACTTGGAGAAGGTGATCATTAAATGTCAGCCAGCATTCTTGAGCCCCTCTGCCCTCCAGGGTTCTGTCCCATGGGATTCTACTGAGTTGGTCCTTGAAGAAGCCAAAGTCTGCTCTCCTGAAGTCCAGGGCAATGAGCTTGCTGAGTACCTTCCTCACTGCCCTGAGGAGCTCAAACTCCACCATCTCATGGTCACTGTATTCAAGGCATCTGACACACAACAAGTCTCAAGGAGAGGTTTCTTGCTGTGAGGAAGGGAGGTCATGTGGTGGGATGGGTAGGGAACACGGATGAAGTGTGCTGCTGATGTGGGAAGGGTGTGTTTGAAGAGCAGGCTGCCCAGAATCAGGAGCTTTTTGATGACAGGCATTTTGAAAGCATAAGAAGTTTTTTCATAAGCCTTGCTTTCATGATTTCCCTGCAAAGCTGTGTCCTGTCCCCCACCCCTTCCTTTAAAATGAATTTTTTAAATATAGTAAAAATAATTTTATCAAAATGCATAATCTCAGTAAAGGCTCCAATTCTTTACCTCGGTGTTGCCATTTTGCCCATCATAATGCCATTCCAGTATACCAGTTACAACAGATAAGCAAAAAGTAATCAAGAAATTGAGGGCAAGTGTCTGAAATATCATCAAGGATCAAAGCTTCTCCATCCAAAGCAGAGCTGGCTGCTGTAACAGATTTGGCCACATGCCCACAAGGACAAAAAGGAAGAAAACGAGACTCAGGAGACAACAGAGCATCAAAGACAGATCGTGTGTATACTGCTTGGGAAAGTCCCACTGAGGACTCAGTGAGAGCTCCGTTAAGTCCCACGCTGAGCATTTCTAGTGGCCAGGAAACTTTTCATAAAAGGTGTAATGTAATATTGAGCCTGTAATATTGAGCCCTGTAATACTGAGCAATCCCCTTCTAAACAGACATCCTCAGAGAAATGGGCCCAGCAGCCACCAAGCTGAATGAGCAAAGATATCACCATCACGCCTGAGACCATGTGGCTGGGGCAGATTACAGCATTTCTTCTCATAATACTCTATTCCCGTACTCTTGCTGTGTTCTTTTTCCCATTTCCTCATCTTGGAGATCGTGCAGAATCGAGAACTAAATGTATTCAAAACCACATAGGTAATCACATATAAGACCTTTGACTGCTTTAATCAGCATATGGAATTTAAATATATACTGCTATTCCCCCGTGGATTAGTAGCACTTTTAAATCTGCCTTGAAATCAATATTTTGCATCAGTGACTAAAGAAAATTAGCAGTGGGCTGGGACTGAAATTGAAACCTGCAGCTATCCGCATCACATCCGCACAGCTCCATCCCTCTAGGAGACTGTGCCATCTGCTACGTTGTGATCAGTACACTTGTCAGGCAACAAAATCGGGTTGAGGAGCTTTGGGGGCTAAGAGCTCTTCAGTTCAGACTTTTACTGATATTAGGAATGATATCACTTCAATAATTACTGCGAACTATAAGTACTAAACCTTTAATCCGTGCCCTTTCCGAAATCAGAGAATCAGAAATGCCTTTGTACCCTATTTCTGAGTTTACCTCTCGAAAATGAAGTTTTCCCACTGAAAGGGTTTCATCTGTGGTGGCTGCTAGTGTCAAATGAAAGTAGTACTTGAAATAAATTTCCCCAGTGTGACCTTTCTGCAAGACACAGGCCACAGAGCACAGGCCCGAGAAGCATTTTAATTCTCAGTCAGTGAGATGCTGTGCATATTCTCGTTATGCCTGCATCCTCATTTTATCTGCTGCAAATCACATGTAGCTGTAAGCTTACTTTGCTCTGCAGGAAGATGTGTAGCTTTCAATGAAACAACAATCCACCACCCCAGTAATTACTCTGTTTCCTAATAATTTCCACCCTCTTTTGTTTTTGCAGCTCCAGAATTTCGAAGAATTTCTTTTTCTTCAGTTTTCTCCTTCTAATACCTTACCTTCCCATTGTTTTGTTATTTGCAATCCCCTCTTTTTAAGTCTTTGAAATTAACATATTCCTGAGCATTTTCCCAGGCAAAAGCTGATTCCAGTCCAGCAAATTTTGAATGTCTAGTTGTGCTGGATGTCCTGGATGATTTCCCGTCAGTGGATCAGTAACCACAGCATGAAAACCACTGCTTTTAGGTTGATCAATATCCCACTCTTCTCTCTCTAGATAAAACCAAGGTCCTTGAAGCCTGTTACTTCAAGGCAACATTTTCAGACCTTGAACCACTTATATATCTGTTTTCTGAGCCCTCCAGTTTCCCATTTTATCCCTTTGCCTCCTCCACCATCCTCTCCATACCAGTGACATCAAGATGAACAGAGCAGGGCAGGGATGATGTCCCCACAGCTAGAGACCCTGTACAGGAGGACTGTGTTACCCTTTTTAGCAGCAGCCTCTTACTTAAAATGCACATTAGGTTTGCTTGCCAGGGGCACTGATTTCCAAAACTGTCCTTCCCCTTATTACAAATACTTCTTACTGATTTTAACTATTAGCCAAACACAAAGGTTTACATATCAGGCAGTACACAGCTTAGTAATCTGGATTTCCCTGAGGAACCCTTCCTTAATCATTCATTATTCTATGTATTCCTGTTTCTTCCACAAATTTTATCAGCAATGATTTTCCTGTTTCCTTCCAGAATATTGATTAAAATATTGAACAGCTCTTGGACTGAAATCCATCCTTCAGGGATACAACTAAAATCATCTGCATTCACACACTGGTCCACTTGAACAATTACCTTTTGAGATCTATTTTTTGGTTCATTTTTAATCCATTTAACAGGCCTCATTGATTTCTAGACCATGCTTATTTTAAGGAAGAGACACTTTGGAACACAATGGAAAGCTTATTCATTTGGGAAAGTGCCTTCATTCTGGCGCTGGCAGCCTGGGGAATTGATGTCGACTTCAGTCCTCACAACACAGCATTTATTTGTGGGGTTTTTTTTCTACTATTTCCTACCACAGTTGTTTGCTTTCCAAGGAAACACAAGTACGAAAAATACCATTGTTATTTCACAGATGCTGTGCTTTTTGCTCTACTTCACCACCCTGTTCTGCACAGGGACTTGCCTTCTTAGTTGCAGTAGTTCTTGATTAACACTAGGGAGCAGCGTTTTATGCCTGGTGTCCAGAGTTACTGCCGGAGACTTCCCAGGCCATTCTCAAAACTCTTTATTTTAAAAAAGATGCAAGGAGGAAAATGTGTTATTCTCCAGTTTAATGGTTTTGAGATCATCCAGTCTTCCTCCACTGACAGAATCTTTATGAATGCCGTGTATGAAGTAGCAGGCTGGTGGACCTCTTACCAACAAAGTGTTTGTCTTCAGCTGTACCTAACTCTGGGGATTCTGTTCATTCAGGCAGAATTTTCTTTGCTGTGCTGTGAAAAAATCCTTTTCAGGAACACGGCAATTGACACTGAATCTTTCACCTGTGCTGAGGATCCGGGAAAGGCTTTCAGTCAAGAATTCAACTAAACAGTCCTGAAAAAACATGATTTGAAGAAGGACTGCTTTTAAGACTCAAGGTTCACAGAGTTCATGTGTTTAGGTTTTTGTACTATGCATAAGCAAAACAAGCCCCAGCACCAAGCCAGCTGTGTAACAAAGAGCCTGTCCTGACTCCCACAGAGAAATCAACCTCACATGGAAACCAAGTAACCTGTCTAAAATGAGGAATAAATTAATGCAAGCACCACAAACAGTAGTAGCAAGGGAATTTCAGTCTCTCCTCCAGGAAAGCCTGCAAGGCAGAGGAGCCCAGGAGATGAACCTGTTCATGGCACACCTGTCGTTGCTTGCCAGGCAGATGGATCACTGCCCAGCAGCTCCCATGCACAGACCATTTACCCCGGAGATTGGTTTGGAAAAACTCAGTAAGAAAGAGGAGTTTATCCTGACATTTCTTGGACGTAGCAGGGAAGTCCAGCTCAGCTTTAACAGTGCAGTGCAGCTGAGAAAAGGGTAAATCCAACCACCAGAAAATATCAGAAATGAGCCTCACAGCGGGCACGTGTATATTAGTATATATGTTGGCATATTGGATAATAGGTATCCCAACAGAGAGCAAGATGCAGGCTATTACAGTGCCTGCATATAAATAGCATGTGTATAAGTATCTGCTCAGGATATTGGAGAAGACCACATGGAGACTTGCTTGGCAGATGATGCAAAGGTAGCAAATCCCTCCATGTGTCTAGACAGGCTTTTAGGGACTCCTGGAAAGGAGATGATCGTGATGGACAATCAGTTATGGTTGAAAAAGGGCTGGGTAAGAAAGAAGATTCTATATGCAAAATTTATGGCTTTAGACAGTATCATCTTTGGAAGTCCTTCCAGAAGCATGTTCAGTGCCAGCCAGAGATGTGAAAAAACAAAGCCTTAATGTATAGCTGAGTAGATGAGGTAGGGAAGGTGTGAGGGAGAAACGCTCAGTTTCATCAAGAACACTCAGGGGACTGACTTCAGGACTGGAAGGGCTTCAGCTAATCCTGTGTGGAAGTGAGAGGCAGCTAAAACTGTCAAATAGCAAATCAGAATATAGAAGTGAAGTACAGCAAAGATACTGTTCAGAATGTTGCATCTGTAAGGGTGAAGTAAAAGAAACTGCACCCTCAAAAGAAGGGTAGAGTAGAAAGTCATGGAAAAGAAAAGGAAAGGAGCAATTTGAAGTGATATAATGTAGCAGGACATAGGCAATAGGAAATCAAATAATAATGTATAGGTACACACACATATATATATATTAAAAAAATTATGTATGTATTTCTTGGAAAATATTGGTCTTCTTAGAAATGATGTGTGGGAACTGACATCATAGTTTTAAAGGAAACTACTACTAAACTGGCTGTAGCAGAAACTTGGTGAAAGAGTGATAATTAATAGAGCACTGAAATGTCACAGCAGGTGACTACCTGGCCCAAAGCAGTGTGCAAGACTCAGTTCAAAAGAGAAAGGCTGACAGGATTAAACAGCAGGGTAAGAGAAGCTGCCAGGAGGAGGAAACATGTTCCAAATGAGACCAAGTGAGGACAACAGGAATTCGTCTGGTTAGTCAGAGTTATGAACAAGCAGGTTGAACGCCTTGGAGAAGCAACTTGCCAAGGGCATATCTGTTTACCCCACTCATCAGGAGAAGGATGCTCTCCACAGGCTGTGTAAAAGGTGTAGATGGTTGCAGAGCTCAAGGTGAAAAGACAAGGCCATAGCAGAAAACTAAACACATTCTTCATGTCTGCATGCACTGGAAAGGAGCTCTCTGAGGTTCACAGTTCACTTTCTTTTGGGGTGCGCTGGAGGATCTGGGTCCAAATAAACCTATAGAACAACTCTTTAAAACAAAGAGTGAAAAAATCACCATGAACAAGGACATTAATCCCAAACTTCAAAAGGACCCCAAGTACGAAATTCCCGCATCAGTTGTGTGAGAGCTATCATGAACCCCAGCACAGGAACAGTGGGTGGCCAATAAGGTGTGTTTTAAAAAAGCTGTGGAGAGGAGTGTTGTGGGCAGTGCAGGTTAGGAATTCTGATATCCATGCTGAGCTACATAAGATAGAATTTATGGATACAACAGATATGATCAAGAAGAGTGCTTGGGTTTTGCAGAAGGAAGTGATGTTTCACTAATCTGTGAGGGTCATTTAGGGGAGCCAGTGAATGTGTTTGTGGGGAAGACTCAGATTTTCTTAGCACCTAAGGACTCTCCTTGATTGTATTTGTTGTATCCATACATTCTATGAGTCCCTACAGGGTTTTGGAGAAGCTAAGCTCTGATGGGCTACAACCAAAGAAGTATTGCATAGGTGAAGAACAGGCTAAAACAGATGAATTGGTAAGTGACTAAAAAGTAGGAATTTACAGTGAACAGCTTGCAAGTGAAGAGGATCTATACAGAACTGCATGTTGCACAGCCTGTTTACAAATGATGGGTAGAAGGGGTGGTTGCCTAATGAGGCAATCAACTTTGGCAAGCACACAAAGTCGGGGTAGTAAAACAACTGGTGCAGAGAAGGGTTGTCAAAAAATCTCGAGATGCAAAATGACATAAGAAAAGATTGTAGAGGAAACTCTGCTATTTAACACAAAGCAGTCCCCCAGTGTCAACACTGCCTGCAAAGTAGTGAATTATGAATGCCACAGTTTCACTAAAAACCAGGTTGTTATATTACTGTGGGTTAATCTGCAGAAACATTCATTCAGTAAACAGTAAAAATACAGAAAGCAACTAATGGTAAAAGTTAGTAGATGGGAAGACAACAGAACAGGCTATATTACTGTTAGTCCTACAGCCTAGGATATCCACGTCTGGAATACCAGCTCCAATTCATTCATCACAGAATTTTGTGCAACCGCAGTAGCACCATAGGAATTACTGGTCTGTGGAGAAAATGCAGCATGCAGAGTGATTAAATATAAGCCAGACACATCTTCCTGAGAAGAGGTGGCTGAGGAGGAAGAGGCTGGAGCTCATGCTAACCATGCAGTGTGATGTCCCAACCCAGGGAAGCTGGGTTTGTAGTGCTGAAGCAGTGGGAATGGAGCCCATGAGAGGGAAATGTGTTTGGGATTTGAGCTGCCAGAACTCACTTTGAATTGAACTTCATTGTTGCAGAAGTTTAAGTTATTTGGCTCTATATGGAGAACAGACATGGCGGCAAAGAAAGATGAACGAAAGAGGATTCTAAGGAACCTGTCTCCACGTGCTGAGGACATGCTATTCCCTGAAAGCCAACATGTGCTATTGTAGGGACACACTCATCTCTCAAAAGACGCAATTCTGAGACTGATGTGTTCTTCAGCAGAGTTTTCTTATAAGTCTTTTCTTACTTCTAGATAAGCACCAGGACTGCCCAGGTGGCCAAGAAGGCCAATGGCATCCTGGCCTGGATCAGGAACAGAGTGGCCAAAAGGTCCAGGGAAGTGATTCTTCCCCTCTACTCAGCACTGGTGAGGCCACACCTGAAGTGCTGTGTCCAGTTCTGGGCCCCTCAGTTCAGGAAGGACATTGAGGGGCTGGAGCAGGTCCAGAGAAGGACAACAAGGCTGGTGAAGGGACTGGAACTCAAGTCCTATGAGGAGAGGCTGAGGGACCTGGGGTTGTTTAGCCTGGAGAAGAGGAGTCTCAGGGGAGACCTCGTCACTCTCTACAACTCCCTGCCAGGAGGTTGTAGCCAGGTGGGAGTTGGTCCCTTCTCCCAGGCAGGGATCAGTAAGACAAGAGGGCATGGTCTTAAGCTGTGCTAGGGGAGGTTTAGGTTGGATATTAGGAAGAAATTCTTTACAGAGGGGGTAATCAGGCACTGGAATGGGCTGCCCAGGGAAGTGGTGGACTCTCTGTCCCTGGAGGTTTTTAAGATGAGACTGGATGTGGCATCAGTGCCATGGGCTGGTAACCACAGCGGGGTTGGATCAAGGGTTGGACTTGGTGATCTTGGAGGTCTTTTCCAACCCGGTTGATTCTATGATTCTATGAACAGAGTGTGCTGAACTGGCAGATCTCACATTCATTATCATTTGAGCAACAGCATTTGGAAACGGCCTCTCACTGTGCCAGATGCTGTACAAACATAGAAGAGGAGGGCAGTTCTTGCATTGCTCTACAGCAACTTTTCCTTGTTGTGGGTATTAAGGAGGCCAAGGTGCTAAGCACTAGTGACATTAAGGGTGGGTACTGTGCACAGTGAAGGATGCCATTTATAGTATTAAAATCACAGTGCCTCATTTTTTGAAGTTTAGGAAATGTTTAACAATAAAAGATGCTAATACATCCCACAAATTAGTTTTTTAATATCCCTCTTCCCCTCCTCCAATTCTATTATTTTTGAATGGTCTAGGATAAATGATCCTTTCTCTTTGCAGCAGGGTGGTCCTCACCCACATCCCCCTAACTCCTCCACACAACTTCTCTTCCACATTGTCCATATCAGTTCCGTGATGCTTTGTCTATGCTACCAAGTCTCCTGGATTGCCAGGTATCCTACCTGAAGGACACTCTATTCAGGGGTATCTGCAATTTCCAACTTCACCTTATTCCTTCTGGGTTTTCTGCCTTAGCACTTCTCGGTTTCGTGTTTCTTTAACCATATTTCTTCACCTCTGCACTCCCTTCCCATCATTAAAGCATCACACCTATTATATGAATCAATTCAGCTTTTGAAAGTAGAAGCATAATTTCTGTCTGTGATTTACCATATCTGTGAAAAATCCATAATGTGAAATAGGAAGGCCCCCCTTTCTCAAGATGTGAGCAAAAAGCAGAAGTGCAAAGGTCAGGACAGAAAGAAGCTGTAGAAGAGTAGGTAATTCTTAAAAATTTTGAAATTCTAGAATAAGCTCCCTAAACAGAAAACTTATCATCTTGCCCAAAACACTTTTTGCTAGCACAGACTGGAGCTATTGATGCTTGTGGTGCTGGTTTCATTGCTGGGCATGAAAAAGGCTTCATATAAACCTGCAAGGTTGTCAGTGTTAGGCTGGAGCTGGTCAATGTTTATAACTGTTGCTAGTTTTCAGCAGATGGGCTATGGTATTATAGACCATATATGGAATTAATATACCATCATTTATACACACACACACACACACACATATATATTCAGTACAATATAATTTTAGAATAACGGTACCATTATAGGCCTTAATAAACAAAGGAGTTCAGGAAGGCTGAACACACCTGAAGAAGGAAATCTTAAAGGCACAGGAGCAGGCCACCTCTGTGTGCTGAAAGATCAGGGAAGATCAGCCTGGCTGAACAAGGAGCTTTTGCAGGGACTCAGGGAAAAAAGAGGGTTTATGACCTTTGGAAGAAAGGGCAGGCAACACAGAAAGAGTACAAGGATGTCATTAGGTCATGTAGAGAGAAAATTAGAAAGGCAAAACCTCAGCTAGAACTCCATCTAGCCACTGCATTGGCCAGAGATAATAAAAGAGTTTTTATAATGCATCTTCAATAAAAGGAGGGCCAAGGAAAATCTTTATCTTTTATTGAATGGAGGGAGGGGAATATTGTAACCAAGGATGAGGAGAAGGCTGAGGTACTTTACGCCTTTTTTTCCTCGGTCTTTAACAGCAAGACCGGTTATCCTTGGGGCCATTGGCCCCCGAGCTGGTAGGCAGGGACAGGGAGCAGAATAGATCCCCTCCAGTCCAGAAGGAAGTCACTAGTGACCTGCTGTTCAGGTTGGACATCAGGAGAAATTTCCATGTGGAAAGAGTTTTTAAGCATTGGAATGGACTACCCAGGGAGGTGGTGGAGTCACCATCCCTGAAGGTGTTCTAGAAATGACTGGATGTGGCACTTAGTGCCTTGGTCTAGTCGACAAGGTGGTGATCAGTCAAAGGTTGGACTTGATGATCTTAGAAGTTCTTTTCCAACCTAAATAATTCTGTGATTCTGTTGTACCATTAAGGTTGGAAAAGGCCTCTAAGAACATCAAGTCCAACAGTTAACCCAACACTACCACGTCCACCAATAAACCACATCCTCTGTGCCACATCTACATTTCTTTTAAATACCTCCAGGGATTGTGACTCCTCCACAGCCTGTTCCAGGTTTGCAAACCTTTTTGGTGCAGAAATTTCTCTTAATATTCAATCTAAACCTCCCTAGTGCAGATTGAGGCCATTTCCTTTTGTCCTTATGCTTTGGGAAGAGGTTGACCCTCACCTCACTACAACCTCCTTTCATGTAGTTGTAGAGTGTTATAAGGTCCCCTTGACCCTCCTTTTCTCCAAGCTAAACAACTCCAGCTCGCTCAGCTGTTCCTCAGAAGACTTTTGCTCCAGACTCTTCAGCAGCTTCACTGCTCTTCTCTTCTCATCATCCCTTCAACAGTGCCTTGCTCTGCCTTTAAATAGCCATGTCTTGTACTTTATTCAATTTGAAAAATGGAGACAGGCAATGCACAAACTGTGGCAGGGGAGCTTTAACCATCAAGACAACCTCAGTAAACTGGAGGTGCTGTTCAGTGAGTACAAGTCCAAGGAAACAATACTTGAGCTGCACAGAGGGGATGGGCAAATCCTGCATCGAGGCCAGCTCCGCAGAAGGGACCTGTAGCCAAACGTAGGTTGTGTTGTGAAGACTGGTATCCTAATAAACATTAATTAACTTTAAAAAGGAGTCTCCAAGACTGGAGGTCTTAAAAGGCTGCTTAGATTGGCACCTGACAGGGTACACAGGGCTACAGCCGCACTCGCTCTGGGATATCTGGTGACCGTGCTGGGTGGACCTGCTGCATGACCATGGTCTCTGAGGAGCCAGACTTACTGATAACAAAAATGCTAAGGGCATGATCATAACTGCTAAGACTGAGGATGAAAATGGCCAGAAAAATTCTCATTTGGAGCCCTGGGCTTGTGTTTTCTGAGTACTTAAAATCAGGAAGTGGAATAGTGACTAAAGACTAAGTTGGAATTAATGCTGTTTCTCAAATGCCTTCTCTCTATCAATAAACAGACTGAAATAAAGAAGGTATCAGAGGAAACTTGGAGAGATAAGAGCTATTTTCCCTGTACTTCAGTTGTTTTCATCAGACTTCATAAAACTAGCCATGAGATGTGAATGTTTTTCTCTTAGTTTTGGTTCTCTTCCTGGCTGTGACCCCTGCAAATGCAGGACATCATCTTCCCTCCCTTGGAAGCCAAAATTTTAGCTCTTCTCTTGGGACCACAACTCCCAATATCTTCAGTTTCCCCACAGACCTGTTTTTATGGACAGCACCCCATCCAGACTGTGATCTCCCTTGCCACAGTGGGGGGAAGAGTCTAGTAGACAAAGGTCTCCAAAGAAGAAGAGGTAAAGCAAAAGTGTGTGGTCAGGTTTGTGACATTTTGGAGAGGAGGAAAGAAAAGGAAGGCATGGGACTGAACAGTTTTCTTGCCATGCCTGTCTCAGCCAGTAGACATGTAGGATAGGCCAGGTCCCTTACAAACAAGACACAAAATCAGAGTTCAATCTGACACCTCAGTTCTCACAAGTGACTTTCAGATAGTTTGTTTAGTATGAACCACTAAATTCAGGAAGTCTGAATCTCCATCTTTCCAGGCAGACTGGTGGGAAGGGAAAGCCATAGGAAAACGGTATTGAATGACTGAGAGAAACACAGCAAAATAAATCCACGAAGCAAGAAGAAAAACTCTGACATGTACAACACTTTGTGTGTATCACCAGAATGAAGAGGTTTAATTCTTCCACAGGTAATCTGGAAGTGCAAGTACAGCATAAAATTCCATGGGTTGAAAACTGTGTAGTTTCTTTATGGAAAACTCCTTTCATTTAGAGTATGACCACACACTCTAAATTAGTTGAATGAGAGACAAGTCACACACCAGTCTCAGAATGGAGTTTGGAAAGGAAAAATAAGATGAGAAACCCATTGTGTTTGAATTAAGTGGAGTAAACTATCATCTAGCAACATATACATATGAATGTTGTTACCTCCTCTAATAGCCTAGATTTTACACACACCTCTAGTTTCAGGAGGGATATGCCTGGTAGAAAATCATCTTATTAAAACACAACAAAACAAGAACATCCAGCTGCTGGCCATCATGTCCACCAGTTAATATCCTGAGTATAACAAATGTAATTGAGAGGTCCAGCCAGGAGATGGACAAAAATTCAATATCCAGTCATTGCAGTGGCTGCTTTGGAGGGCATCCAACGGGCAGGCCAAGGTTCTGTGTCCTGACTGTAGGAGACAAACAGTGCTGCAGCAGCACTTTCTCAAGTCTGGTCTGAAGTGGTCCATGTCACTGAACACACCCTAGGAAAGGAGTAGGGCAGCCTTTGACTCTTCATATGAGATGGGAGAGCCTTTAAGGTTACTTCAGTTTTCCCTCACCCTTACATCCAATAGGTCCTTAAGATGCTGGCACAGCCAGTCTTATAGCAGAGAGCTAGCCCAAATATGCTTTGTCCATTTCTGGCCCGTGAAACACTGCCTGCATAAACTGATATTTGCTGGAGAGGTGTTATGCACAGGCTAAGACACAAGCTGTCTGATAAAACAAATGGTCAGCAGGCATTTTTTAATGAAATCTGAATAGTGGATTACTGTTCTAGGACTTTACCATCATCAGCAAGCCCTTTGACATGCTTAGAAGCAAACCTGAAAACAAATTCACGCTACTTGTCCAAATGGCACCGAACCTGCTGACAGTTTCAGGCTGATTTGTGTCACTAGGATGCTAAGTAAGCCATATCAAAGCAATACAAATTTATGTAAAGCCAAAACTGTGGGCCAGTGGATTTTCTTCCAGCGCTGTGGCATCTGTTTGACTGCTGCACAGGCAAATATCTGTTATGGTACCTGTATAAGATTTCACACAACTGAAGGCAGGACACAGAACTTGGCTAATCCTATGGTAATCCAGTGGCACTCTTGCCCAGGTTAATCCTTCCAAAAGTAGATTTGGCTACTTGCATATGCTGAATTCGTACACACAGTGTATGAAGCGCCTCCTGTGCCTCACTGGACCGTGTCCCCCTGACAATCCCAGGAAACATTTTCTTTTACTCCAGCTGCCAGGAGCTGCTGCCATTAAGTGGCAGACATAGTACTGGAGATTTTCACTTGGAATCAGCTTTTGGAATTCAGCACGAAGAAAAAATTTTATTTTTTTTGCACTGGTCCAGCACAGCAGATTGCACCTCTGCAGAGAGACCAGTGCTGTTGGCCAACCTATACACACACAAATACAAGTGAATCTTTGAAGGCCCAAGTTGTGCGAAGACATAAAGGCAAATTAGATAGCAAACCTGAAAGCTACACTTTGGGGAGTGCCTGTTCCTGTGCTCATGTCGTTGTGCAGGGTCCTGCACAGCATGGGAACTCCCAGCCTGTTAGCAACAGGGGCTGCTGAGGGAAGGGGCTGCCTGCAGCTCGGCTTATGCTGCTTATAACCCATCTCTCCTGCACTTCAAGGGGACCAGGATGGTTACTCCTGTTGTGGCACCAGCAAAGACCAGGATCAAGGAAGATCTTCCAAATCCTTAAATTGCTGTAGCTGCCTCACCATAATTCACCTGTCAGAGCCCTAAAAGCATGTTCAAAACCTCTCACAGAGAAAATGGCTTATCCTGGGCTAACTTTCATTGATTTGTTTAGGTATGCAAACCACAGCATTTAGTTAAATCACTGGAAATGTTTTTACAGCAGGGCTTGCACAAAGGATCCGTTTTTGTTAAATTACCACAATGGCTGTATAGAGAAAGGGTTGAAGAACCAAACGAGAAAAGTGTCCTGAATACCTAATTTAAGGTAACACCTCCATTGCCCTCCAAGAGAGTTGCAGATGTGTCCTTCATCATTTGACCACAGAGGCAATGGAGACAGCTGAATTTCTGCATTTGTTTGCTCAGAGCACTAACGAATTAGAGGAAAAGACAATTTGTCCACTTGCTTTTCTCATTTTGGAGCAGCGAATAAAGAGAGGGAACAATTCATTCCTCTCAGAAAATTTATCAAACTAGCAGAAACACTAATGAAGCCAATGTTCTTATAACTGCAGCTCACTCTCCAAAAAAGTTTTTCACTCCACACGGCACTGCTACTGTTCCCCACTTTGTCCCACACACTATTTTGTCCCTCCAACTGGTACTTAACCGCTTGGACAAGTGGCATAAGTTAATGAGTTATCCCACAAGCCACTTGGTGAACTTAAATTGCAGTCCTTTTTACAGTGGATCTCCTATCCAAGTTTTAGCCTCCACAAAATATGTGGAAATGTATTCCTCTGAGATACTGGTGAATACCTTCAATGACTTTTATAGAACAGCGTGACTGATGGCAAGCAAACTGCATATTTATATATCCTGATTCCTGATAAAAATCAGACCCAGATTTTTTACTGAGAAGGCAGTTCTTTCTTGAAAGATCCATTTTCTGATATTTAGGGATTTTGACAAGAAAAAATATTTTAGAAAAGGGAAATAATAAGCAAAAGTAAATTTCAGTGCCCTCAAAGGGCTCATGTCCACATTCCACCAAATGCTGTAAGTATGGATAGTGAATGCAGAAATTTCTGACTAAGGGCTTCTATTTTTATTCTCACCCATACCACTTTATGGTTGGAACAAATCAATTTTCCAACCCACTCTGCAAATAACCTCTCCTGCCTGCTGTCATCTTCGTTTGCCCTCCAAACTGCAGAACTAGCTAGAAGTCTGCAGTTTTCCCAACAGCAAGAATGTATTACTTAGTACTTGATTATTGCAAAGGTGAGATGATTAGAAAGATCTCTGCTCCAGGTGATATTTGTCATTGCCAGCACACTACAGGTGTAAAGCATTGGAAAAAGGACAGTCATCTAGCTCCTTATGAGAACAGGCTCCTGGATGCTGTTGGAGGTCAGCTGGGATGTCATTCTTCATGCCACATCCTTGCCACCTCTTCCTTTGTACTTTAGGAAAGGTGACACTGGATGGGCAGACTGCTGTACTAGAAAACCATAGAAAATTGCAGAAAATGGAGTTCCTTTCTAGAGGAAATGGTTTTCTCCACCATCTGAGTTCCTTAGAGGACTCCAAGGCTTTAAAAACCAGGGGACCCCATAATACACCATCTTTTACTTTGCAGGTGGATCTATTCCACACACTCTTGCAATACCCATGCTCTTAGAGCAGGGCAGGGAAGCCTGCCTGCACAAAGTACTGAGTTATTGCTCTACTCTTTTCTCCCTGAGAAAGCCTGTGCCTATCCAGGTATACTGTCATTAATAATATCTCACCCTGGGACTGAAATCTGCTCCTGAAAAGAACATGTACGCTGCCATTTCTGATAGCAAATGTCAAACCACTCAGTGTCTCTTCCATCATACCCTCTAGGGCTGAGGTGTTGTTTCCTTTTTTAACAGAGATGGCAAATGCAGTGCACACCTTAGTTTCAGGACTGTCATTTAGGGAGACAAACAATAAACAGGAACTGAGAAGAATTAGCTTTTCCACACCCCCACTGGGCACATTGTTCTGTGCAGTGTTCTTCTCTACCCACCAAAGGAGCACTGCCAGCTAATTTATGCTGCAAGCTTTACCTGGCACTGTGGAACAGCTCAGCTTTCCTTTGCTTTGGCACAAGGAAATCAATCATCTCATGGTGCAACACGGGTGAACCTTCCCAAGTTCAGAGAGGAGGGCCAGGAGAGAAGGATGGGGCATGAAGAATGCAAAAGCAGGAATTGTATCCTTTAAAAGAGAGGCATCTGGGCAGTATATATATCTCATTACTTGATCTCCACCTGATGCTTTAATAAGTTTTTCTGGGGCCTTGACTGCCCAAGAAGTAACTTGGGGGCAATTGCCCACCATGCAAATTCTTAATGTTCCAAGGTTTCAAACCACATTAAAACCCCTCTCAGTTCCCTCCCATCCCCATTGCAACTGTTGGAATCAACGAAGGAGAGGACAGTAGCCCCTGACATAGGAGGCAAAGAAGACATGAGAGCAAAACTCATGAAGACAGCAGCATGTGTGGAAGATAGCAGTACTCTGGAAAGGTCAAAGCCCTTCCCTGGTTTTCCCTGAGTTTCTACCATCATGTTCAGTCTCCAGTTTAGAAGGCCACTGTGGTGTACCAGAGAAAGGTTCCCCATGACTGTCCTGGCAGACTTCAGTCACAGAAGGCCACCAGGACCAACATGTCTGTGGATGCTGGTTTTGTTCCAAAGACATCTGAAGTGCATGTAACACTCGTTTCCACTGTCCTGGCTAGGGTCATATCTCTGTCACACTTGGCTGTCCAGAGGGCTTTAAGGGCACCAGCTATGAAGCGTGGTTTCCTCCGAAACGGCAACACAACTCCTCTGCAGTTTCTAGTGCCAGTCCTCTAAAGCATGTCCGGCAACAAGTGAGCTCATATGACCTGAAAATCAGGATGAATTACCTCATCAATTTGAAATCCATTCTTTTGGGGTGCTTGTCTGGATTAAAAAAACCCAAAAAACCACAACAACAAAAAATCCCTTTTGTTTTTTTAAATCATTGACCTCAGACAAACCAGTGGATAAATTATATTTTTTCCTATGTCAACTGTTTGTTATCAGAGGAAATGTCCTCAGAGTCAGGACTTGCTGTTTTTTGTGTTTTATCTGTGCAGCAAATTCCATTAAGTGAAATTTAATGCCAAAGCTCTAAGATCTGCATTCCTGGGTAATGACTGTTTGGGGGGCATTGTCTTTGAATCAGGAGCAAACACAAGCTGATAAAACACTTGTTGGATTACTTAGTCATGCCATCTTTAGCTGGATAGCTAACACACACATACAAATCACTAGAGGCAAAAATATTTCCTAAGTGGAACATTGATGATTCCTGAAAGATAAAGCAATGGTCTCAGGCAAGTAAGCAACCCCACTGGTGATTAAGCTGTTCCTGACATACATAACAGCCTGAACAAGATCTCTCTCTGCCCCCTCAGAGTGACAAACCTTGTTTGTATATGGCAATGTTGTGCAGCAACGCACACAGGGAAAGAAAACATCACCCTATTCTGCCTTCTCAAAAACCCAACTGTGGCTGATTCCTCATTGCTATGCACTGTGTAATTTAGTTGCAGCTAGATGAGGCCTAAAAGTTGTCTCTCATCCCCATTTGTAGAAAGAGGGGGCAGAGCAGGTTGAGGCAGAATAGCCTCTTGCTCTGCTCAGGGACTAAGGGTCCGACAGCATTGTCAAGCCTCCTAAGAGACAGTCGTTTCACTAGGGAGGCACTGCACTGCTTGGCCTCCTCAGGCACCACTGCCTGCCATACTTCTCCAACTGGGAACTCATCTATGGCACATTAGTGACCAGAGAGGAAGGACTTGTCTCTTTCTTCCCACTTCTCCCTCCTGTATCCTGTTGTTTTCAGGGCATGAGAGAATACACAGATTTAAGAACCAAAGAGCCTGGGAGCAAGACTCTGTCAAGACCCTCCTACAGCACTGTTCTTTATAATGGACACAAAGGTATTATTTTCTCTAACCTAAGGTTGATGGGCTTATAGAAATCAGTATCTAACGTGCTAGGTTGCAGAATACAGCTTATGCGTGCGACTTGCTTGCCCAAATATCAAGAACTGCTGGATTTGTTCAGACCTATGCGTTTGGCCACGCTGGTTTTGGAGAAAGCTCACAAGTAGACGGCTGTCTAATAGTTGTCAAAATGCTACAACAGCACAACTGTCACAATGATTCCAGGCCTAATGGTGTTCAGGTTACATGACTGACACCTACGTGGTCTAGATCCCATTCTGAGACCACAAGCAGGCTGTTAAATTGTGCTAACCTCTAAAGAGGTAACTAAAGCTTGTGCACAGAGACAGCAGAAGGACTTCTTACTGAATGTGGAAATTTTATGCTTCTCAATCCAAGCTTAGGCCAAGCCCAGTCTTCTTCATCAGTCTGCCTTACTAAGGTACAACAGGTTACAGTCAGCAACAAAAACCTGCTCTTTGTTCTCTTTACAAAGGAACTGTGCTTTCACAGACTGCCTTCTCAGAGCTGCCAGTGCTAAACCTGATTTATGTACGGGAAGACAGAAAACCACAGGTTGCAGTAAAATTTTAGTTTGCAATATCCAGTAAATGACCACTCTTTCCTGAAGGTCCCAATTTACATTGAACAATAGCTCAAGTGCTATCATCTGGATAAGGATGTCTCTGCATGGTGGAGTGGATACTCCTCCACTCTGCAGAAGCAACTGAGGACTACCCCTCTGACTCTCCTCTATCTTCAGATCAGATGCAGAGACTTTCCGAGGCAATGCATAGAGAGATTTTGGTGCCTGAAGAAAGAGGATGAGCCTACACCTGTCTAAGCCTCTGCAAGTGAGTTGCAGAGGACTAGAGCAGACCAGAAATATGTAACCTCTCTCTGGATCTCCAGCATAAACACTTGCCCAGCTCCTGCCTTTGCACAAGGGAGCACACTCCTGCACAAAGCAGCCACGAACACATGGTAGTGATGGACTGGGTGGGATGAGGGAGAGAGCAGCTCAGATTCTTGCACTGATGGGTCCATATTAGGTATGGAGTGGGAACTTTAGCCTTCCTTTCTCAAACTGAAAAATAGCACTTCATGCACTAGCTTACTGACTAGCCCAATCCACACTCCTTCCTGCTGGAGCTGTTTGTTGCAGGGTACTGGAGGTGCAGCAGCTTTTGCAAGGCCAAAGGCTTTTTCAAACAGACTTGCTGCAAGTTGGAACTTGCAGCTCTGCAACCTGCCTTCTACTCACAGTGCAGCACTTTTTCACCCAAGATGCTGTGATTTGTTCTGCAGATCATCTGCTGGATTGTTCTTTTGTTGTTTTGCTGCTGGTCTTGAAACCTCGACTCTGCTACTGGTGCTGTAATGGGCTCACGCAGGAAGCAACTGCCACCAATCAGAATTCTGACTGCTTTCTACCTTTTCCCCTGCCTTTTGTTGCTTTTGCTTATATTTGGGAGCCTGTTACATGTATGCACAAAGCTTAACCACCAGCCGGTGTGCAGCAGTCCCATCTGAGCAAGGGGTGCATTAGTGCGTACAGTATCCGATAAGCAGGGAGAACCAGGAAGGAGTTTGTGTGCCTAGAGAAAAACTTTATGACTGCTATGGGGAATTATTATGGGAGATCATTTACTGCCTTGGGGATAAAATCAGGAAAAGGACACTTTTCTGGGGAACCTCTATTGCTTCTCTCTCGACTTGCTGCCAGGGATGTTTTTTTCCTTGTCCTTTCTCGTCTCATTCAAATATTATTTTCCCCCAAAAGCAACATTCATCATAATAGTTAATGCAGGTCAAGAGCTACAGACCCTTCTAATACATAGGTGTGCCTCTGGCTCAATATGCTTTATCCAGCATGTTCCATGATGGCCTTATCCAGGATCCCCCACACTCATTAAACACGGGTACGAGTTCAGTTTCAGCTCTTAGATTCCTCTGTTCTGCCTACAGGGGAGCAGGCGTATTCTGTGGGGTAGTTGGGGATCAACTGAGGGCTCCTGGGGTTCCCACTTTGTGAACAGTCATGCTGGAAACCCCAGTGCCTAGATAAGTGAGACTTGTGTGCCTGAATGTCCTTGGGAAATTGTATGCAACTCCAGCTGAATGTGCTAAGTCCCTAGCCTGGCTGAAGGAGTACCACACAAGCAGTGGGATGGCCAGGAGTTCTGAGCAGCATTCTCATGCCCATAACGTGGTGGTAGCTGATGTGTGTTGCTACAGTAGATGCAGTAACACAAACCAGTTGTGATTGCTTTTCAACCGTGGCCTGGTGAATCTACTAGAAAATCATTGATCAGCCTGACAAAGTTCATTAACTGCAATGGGTCCACAAAACACTGCTGTTTCCTCTGCTGTGTAGGGGCATCACTTGCCCCCCTGTATGGAAGGCTCATGTTTGGGAATGTGAGTGTCCAGCTGGAAAGAGTGAGAGCTGTTGGGCAGCAGCTACTTCACCTGACTGAATGAATACAACTGTTTTGCTGAGCTCTGTTCCCAGTGTTACTGAGATTATGATTTGGTCATTCATATTTTGTCTTAGGCATTTTTCATGGATTAGGCATTTGATTTCCACACTGTCATTAAACCCGTGCTCTGGCTCCGGAGTACTCTGTCCCTCTGCCGATCTGTTGGCTTGCTGAGCCTACAGGGTTAAGGTACTTGAAGAGACATGATTTTGGAAAAAAATATGCCACTTGTTCCACCGTGGGTAGGAACCATCTGAGCTTCATAGCTGTCAGACAAACATAGCAAACAGACGACGTCAGCCCCATGGTAATGAGACAAAAAGGACTCACATCTGCTAAGAAATGTTCAGGGCCAGCTTCTGACACCCTCTGACTCTCCTGACTGCCTTACCTATGTATGTGTGGCCTTGGAGAAGACACTGGCAGTATTTTCATAAGGAGGTACTCCCGTGAGGAGGGAGTAGAGTGATCTCAACTGCTACTAAAGTGCTAATTCTCCGGAAATCCCGGGAGCCAGCATTGTCTAAAGGATTAGCACAGTAATTAACAGGCTCTCTAAACACCTCTTAGTTTCCAGAAGTTCAGCTTTAATGAACTCACCCCAGCGGTGGAGGTTTCCTGGCTAGACTACAGCCAGTTAGAGTTATTTGAACTTTATGATGTTCAGCTAGGTAGTATAATGATTTCAAAAACAGGAGTTTCCCCCATTACAGCATTACAGCACAGGATATGTCAGTATGTTCCAGTGTGTGTATCTGTACTTTGTTACTGAGGCCAGGCTGGATTTCCAAGTATCCAGAAAAGCACCAGGTTAGCTTTGGGAGTCATTATGCAGGCTCTGCCACTGGAACATGCAGCTGGGCTACAGGAAGTCTCAGGGTTCAGTGCAATGTGTGGACCCACTGCAGCAGAACCCACTCTCAGGAAGAAAACCCTATAATTGTAGGTCAGACATCACCTGGTTTTGGGTCTTGGAGAAGTTGCCCCTGTTCTGAGCAGGAAAGGTAGCATTGCTAATGTTCCTGCAGGGCTCAGGGCAGGCTCCTCGGGACTGAGGGAGTCCTGCAGCCCTTCCTGGGAGTGGTCCCCATCTCCCTCCTACTCTCTTACCCTTTAATTGGTGGCTGTTCATCCCAGATCATAACGGCCAGGTAGGCCATTCTCTGTTTCCTTCTTCCTGGCCTTTTTTCTGCTCCCTTCCCCTAACTGGGTGGATTGCAGCAAGCAGGGAGCGCAGTGACACTCAGGGTTGAGGCAGCAGGCAAACCCCATCCCAGCTTTCTGGCTATTAACAGGGCATTCATGGGCAGAAAGCCTGCCCCATGGTTTCCACACTATCCCATCCTGCCCTGTTCCAGGTGCCACCTCTGCTCCTATCCATTCACAGGCAACAGTGCCCAGGAAAAGTGCAACTGGTCTAGGGGTAAAGCAACCTTACATTCCTCCTCAACCCAACTCTGTAGTCTTCTCCTTTTTGCCTTTTTTTCCCTCTCTCCCTCCCTCCCTCTCTCTCTTTCTCTCCCCTTCTTTCCCCCAGCTCATCTCTTTGGGATGCCCTTCCTGTGCGTTCCCCACCTAAATGGCTCTGGGGTAGGCTGGAGGAGCCCACGGGGAGAGGCAAGGAGGCTGCCAGCTCCTCCAGGTGCTGCCCTTCTGTCACGCTGTTAGGGTCTGCCAGAAGGACAGCTGGTACCCTCAGCTGTACAAAGCAGCCTGAGATAGTTAGCACAGAGTCTGTCATCTTGTGCCTGAGGGTGAACGCAAGAGGAGTGAAGGGGAGGGAATACCTCTCCCCACTGTGCACCTCTTAGAAAGAAACACATTTTGTTATCATGCCAGAGCACCAGTCATGTTGTTGCTTAATTTGCCTTTCAGGCCTTTTGCAAGGCTTACATCATAGCCTTTCAGCTAAGATCCATATGTTATCAGCTGCTAAAAGGACTAATCTGAAAAATATCTGACACCATAACTGTATGAGCTGCTGGAACAGTTTAAACAGATACACTGTGCTTCTGTTACCACTCTTAGACACCCATAAAAATGCTAGTCACACAAATAGTTAAATACTTTTCTACTCATGAAACCAAATATTATGCCCAGTTTTTTGAGATATCTCATCCTGAAACAAGGAATTAAATATAGGTTTGTTGAAGAATAGGAATACTCAAAAATTACCTTTGCAACCATAGCTCAAATTTGTCTCCCTCGCCTACTTGATCACGTACCCCATCTGATGCTCTGGGCTGTAGAAAATGGCCAGTGTTTGACTGATGTCTTGCATGCAGTGCAAGTCCAGGCCTTCAGTGTGCAAGGTTTTCACAGCTAATCCCAAGGGCAGGGTAAAATTATCTGGAGTTTGTGTCCCTGTCAGACTCCACTCCCACTCGGTCTGACATTGTGGTGGACAACATGTCTGCATCTTTCATGTTTCTTTGCCCTTCTGGTTTGTTAACATCACAAGACACTTTTTGGTGTTTATATATGGGTTTGTGTGTTCTATCTGGTCAGTACACCCGCATTTTAACCCCTTTACTGTACACTTTCCATCCCAGAACCCTATCTGGGGGGTGCCACTAGGCTTACCTGCTGTATTTGTCTCCCAGGCACCAGCTCAGGACATTAGTGTGATTAATTCAAAGCTTGAATTTAACCCTCTGATGTTAAAAGAAACCCCTTTACTGGTAATCCTGCATAAAATACAGCAGCCTGGGAGCCAGATAACATAGCATGTTCACCTATAAACTGGTGGCCCAGTCCTGGAAGGGAAGAGCAGTGTAGCTGCCTATAGTTAGTCTGCCTTGAATAGACCTGGTTCTGTTCCGGGATGGAAGGGAATATTCCCATCCACTTGAAATGCCTCATTCTGAAGTCCCTCAGTGAGAGACCAAGTATGGGCAGATGCAAGACAGCACAGTGCATGTTGGATAAAGCAGGTTCATCCCTCCTTATGCCAGGTACTGGAGGGCTGTGTAAAAAGTAAATGCGTATTTGAAGAAGACAATTGAATCCAACCTTTCCAGCAGGCTCATTGAGGAGAAGCCTTGGCTGAAGATCAGTCGGTGTCCTAAAAACTATTTTTTCTTGTCTCCTATAGAACACCTTGTGAAAGCTGACGTGACCATACAGACTAGCAGCTACTTTCATAGTCTCACTGACTCCTTTTAGCATGTCCTTTTTTTTATGAGACTTTGCTGCAAGCAGACTTTTGATAATGGCCTCAGCACTACTGGGTTGAGGACTGAATCCGTTGCGCAGCCCTTACGTGTGCTGTCTGCATTTATGCAGTTAGGACAATGATGCTTGAAGAACACACTCAACAAAACATTTGTTATAGCTGGTAACTAGGTTAAACGCTGGAGATGTCACAGAATTTTTTCCTACAGATCTCATTAATTTCGTAAGTAATCATCTGAGACTGTTCAAAGAATGACTACTCCCTGCATAAGACAAAATCAAGGGGCTACAGGGACTTAGTTGCAACTGAGACTATACCCTGGCTCTCCTTTTATTTTATCCATAACTTCTGAAAACCCTTTCCTATTGCACTAATATAGCCTTCAGCACTCTCAGTCTGAAATTGACTTTGCCTGCCCCCTACCAGAGCATTTTCAATGCATGAATAGCACTGGATAGGATAGATCAGCATTAAAGTGAGACCAGAAATCTGATCAAATTTCTGGCTTGCTCTCGTTGCCTACAGCAATAGAGCCTACACACCCAGAAAATGATTTTTCAAGGGGCTGCACTTCAATGCACAGTTTGACTCAAATAAAAATTAATTAACCTTCTTGATTTTTACCTTGCTTAGGCTATTTCCCACTTCCACAAATGTCTTTAATTTCTCTTCGAATTGCATAGAAACCAGAACATAACTCAGCTCCTTCAGCTAAAAAGAAGCCAGACAATACATTTCAATGTGATTAAGGCCTTTATATTTTGTTTTTCCGTGTGCAGTTTCAAGCACCAAACTCTTAGAATTGCAGGCATATCTTTAAGAGATATTTTTAATCAGAAAGTTATAGCAGCTAGGGAACAAGGGATTTTGTGTCTTTTTGGTGAGAGCTAAGGTAGGGATGCAATAGAGTGTCAAGGCTGTAGGGTAGCCTACCCTTGCATGTGACTTTGTGTGGGTCAGATTGTCAGTTGAGATAGAGTTTTTAGTAATTATAGCTGCAATAACTAGTATCAAACATAAATGCTGCTAGGCTCCTTCTTGTGAGAAGGGGAACTGGTTCAGCAACTGGGGGGATGTAAGTTATTAACCATGAAAACAACAGAGATGGCCAAGGGTCAAGGAGAACCACTGAAGGACCTGCCTACCTTGGTCTATCTTCACCTTCACAGTGCCTGTCCTTGATTCAACTTTCACATTGCCTGTCCCTGAAGCATACAGGTACTGTTTAGGTAGACCACGCCTTTCCTTGTGTCTAACATAAGAGGACTTCTCTGGCAGTACACAGCAATTTGTTTTCCACCCATGAGTAGCTGCAGAGAGATGATGGTCTCTGAGAGCCTAGCTGAGCCTCTGGGCTGAGGCATGTACCACCCTACAGGCCATGGCAACTCCAGAAGTAACAAAACTGGCAATGCCAAAGTGCAACTTGGTAAGTACTGTCGATCCTTAGAAGAAGTCCACAGCACATCTCAGAGAAACCCAGTTTTACCCACTCCCAGGGTCCTGTAGGGCAGCAAGAAAGTGTTACCTGATGTGTTACCACTAATCCCTCAGCAGAAACAAAAATCTCAGTCCTCCAGAAGTGACAAGCTGTATCGGCTGGATGAAGTGTGGCAAGATTGGAACAATGTTCTTTAGGGAAGGTGCCCCAGCTGCAACTGGGAGTTAAACTGTGATCTCGGAGTAGAAGAATTAGATGGGCAAAAGATCATAAGGCAAAACCTTGTCCCCATCTGAGTCCAAGAAACAGTGTCTTGTTTTCTAGCATTTTGTGTTTTTTTCCTGAGGTCAGGATAGACTTAGACACAGGGTAACTAGGATAAATATCAGACTGGGTGTTAGGCTCAGCACTTAACGTGGTGTTTCGGAAGATGGGTGTGTTTCTGCTCTGAAGGTGCAAAAGTCAGAGCAGCAAGGATGAAAGAATGCCCTAATGACCATAATTCAGACATCACACAGGCCTGCTGATTGGCACAGTGCCTGGGAGTTGTTAGTGGATGGCCATATAAACATGTCCCAGCCAATCAGTTAAGTCACTCTTCCTCCATCCTTAGAGGAAATGAGGAAAGGCTTCAGTTTCTGGAAGTGTACTGCTAATTGCAGAGATTCATTGTCATTTTGTTTCTGCTGTAGAGGGTCTCGGTGCCAGGAGGGAAGCAGACCTTTCCCTGCTATGCAGCAGACTGCCTTGCTGACTAAATGTCACTTTTTGTTTCACATTTATTTCCCTCCAGTGCTGATTGCACAGGGATAACTTAACTCATGCTGTTTCTAGCCACTGTGCATGGTTATTTACAATGGAGTAGAAAACTACTGCTTCTTCAGCAGCAACCTGCTATCTTATGAAGCTGGATAATTCACCAGTCCTGTTGGTTTTCTTCCTCCTCTTAGTACTTGGTCTTGATGACCAGGCAAGTGTTCCTGTAACATGGGAGACATGAGAGATGACTGCTGTGCACAGCCTTTCTAGACAAGAATTAGCTTTCTGGGAACTAATCAAAGTGCTTGTCCTGTCCCTGGCCGCTGCATCTTGTAGGTGTCAGGGGAATGGGGACCATGTGTGGGCTCAAAACAGAACTGCAAGTCCCAGCTATTCAGTCCAAAGGCCTGTGGTGCTGTCCCTAGCAGGGGTGTGGCATTCCTAAGTGTTATAGATACTCTGAGTTGTTACTCCTTCTCACCAACGCTAAATTTATGCCACTCCTTTCCAGTTATGCCTTTAGAACTGCTCCTGCCTTTCTTTCCCAAAGGTCCTAAATACTCACTGCTAGCCAGCTTCTTGCCCTATTCCACATGTAGATATCCAAGCAGACTTACTAGGCAGTCCATAGAAAATGGGAGCAGCAGAGAGATGGTATTTGCTTCCCTGTCTTTGAAGCCGGTTATGGCCTATTTCACATGCACCCTAGATGTCATCTTCTGAGGATCAACCATCATGGAACAAGATCAAACCATATTACTGACCACTCTAAGCAGCTTTGTTGTGTTTCAGCTCCCAGCAGAGATGTTTTCCTCTCTTCCTATTAAAGGCGCCAGGCTCAGACACATTTTTGTTCTGGGGCCCTTCCAAGAACTGGGACATTGCATGGGATTGGTATTTAATACACCAGATATATGCCATTTGCAGCTGAAACTTACTGCAAATTAGCTGAGAGAGAACCCAAAAGTATGTTAACAAACTTCAGCTATAACAAGGTTATGTACTATACAGCACTGTGACATTATCACTGCCACATTAACAGAATTAGGAATCCAGTTTTTAATCCCAGGCATTGAATTAGTGATTCCTATTAGCAAAGCAGTTATTCACGAGCTGTCAAACCTCTGCAGCTTCAGTGAATGAAGGCAGAAACATTCATCATCTTTAGATAGGATTCAATATGCTCATCTGCACAATAAAAGTGAGGTGACACTGAGGCCAATCAGCACATGCAAATCAGGGCTACAAGCCTGGAGAAGGTTTTCTCCTCCAGGGCAAGTCGTTACTCTTCAAAGACCAAAAAAATGGCAACGTTTCTCATTGGAAGGTTGGGGTGAAGGCTCCATGCATTTAACCCAGTTCTCTTAATTTCTATTTTAAAAGCGAACAACCTGTTTTTCTTTAGGGAGGCACAAAAGCATTAATGATTTGTAAGTAGGATTCTTTTCCCCCAACTGCTTGAGAGCGTTTTCACTTCCCCAAGCCCCTCCTCCTTAATCTCACCTCAGGCATTTCGCCTGTTTAATGCAATAGTGGAAAAGGCTGTTCCAGAAAGGCAGGATTCAGCATACACAAATAGGGTAATTTTGTACTTCGACTGAGTCAAATATCTTGGGGAAAGGAATGGTGTGTAATTTACTAGTCTGAGTACAACAGTGAGAGTTAGGACCACCATGTTGAGCCACGGAGATATTTCATCAGTCCCTGGAAATGTCATCTGTTGAACAGAAGCCTAGCTAAGTAGCCATGTGGCCAGTGCATGTTTGGTTCTCCGCTCTCATTGCTATTTTGCTACCAGCAGCAAAGGGGATATCCTGTGCCCTTAGAGGGATTCCAGATTGCAAAGTCTTGAGGACTCTTGCAGAGAGATTTTAGAGTTACTAAGGAGTCCTCTAGGAGAGTGTACGACTGGATGAGTGCAGTTAGTTTAGTCAAAATAAGCAACTTGCATGGGCAGTTGATAATATCCAGCAAGTTCTTGCCACATAGGTACAGAGTTTATCTGCAGGTGGATGGGACAGCTGGTTACAGAACTGTAATCCCTGGACACTCATGTCACTGCTTGTATGTACAAGGATGGTGTGACCCTGTCTCAATGTCAACCACATAGCAATATCACCACTTAAACCAGCCACCCTCCCCTCCTGAAGAACCTTCAGTGCACTTATTGCCAGTAGCAAGTTGAGGTTCCACGTTGATAGTGGGTGAGAGCATCTGCTGTTGAGTGCTGTCTGTATCCCCAGGTTTTGAAGGATGATCACCCAGCCTGCAGGCTGCAAGTTTCCACTGCACTTCATCATCTCAGCTCCTACCCACCACCCCTCCAAGAAACCAGGGAAAACATTTGCTCTTTGGTGCAAGAGATTGTTCAGCTTCTAAGTCACTGGATGCCTCTGTTATGAAGTAATTCTCGCTACCATAGCTGTCATAGCAGAGTATTGACACAGTGTCTGGTTTCAGGCCAACACACAGAAAGTCAAGCTGTGCATTTGTTTCCTCCCCTGGGTGGGAAGGAGCACTGCTGATACCCTGAGTGCCCTAACTGGCTTCAGAAAGCAAGCCCTGGCTAGGTGTCTTCAAGCCAAGGGACTTCCCTGCCAGAGTGGGAGCACTTAACACCCCTGAAAGCAAGTTGCAGCCGAGAATGGCTGACCTTCAGAACCTCCACAGATGCCGAGGGCATGATGCACTACAATGCACTCAGATAGCTGCCTTTTTAGAGCAATTCTCTGAAATAATTTTGGACCTCCCAAGGCAGCCACATCTCTGGGTTACTGTCCTTAAAGACAAGGGGTTTTGAGCCTCTGCTCTGAAGTTCAGCATCACCAAATTCCACAGGCAGGATGGCACATTTCCCATCTCCTTAGTCTGACATGAAAAATACCTTGCTCAGTGTGTGTGACACAGCTAAACATGGGCTCTCTGGCAAAGCTGTTTGTCTTTTTCTCTCGAGACAGAACCTCGCAGCATCACCTTTGTTCTGCTCCCCCTCAAAAGCTCTTTTAATTTCCTAAAATCTGAAAGATGTAGGGCATGCATGTGAGAAGAAGCTGGGAAACAGAGAAACTCAGGCCTTTTAGATCTTCAACCAAAAATCTTTCCAAAGAGCAGCCTGGAACTATGTGCTGACATTGATGATGTGATCCTGGTGAAATACCAAAGAAGAAGCAGCAAACATGCTGTTCTCCTGCAGCTGAGGACCTTGGGACCAAGCTGAGAGCTGTTCTGCTGCTGAGCCAGCACAGCTCTTGTCAGTCAAAAGGAGTTGTAAGGCAGCAAGTGAGGTTTACTAAAAATACCACGGTTGCCACATCTGTAGTCCTAGAATAGCCATTTTTACTAATTATGAGAGGCACAGAAATATTCAGATAAACTTTGGACTGTATTGGGCAGTCAAATAAAAAGCTGATGGCACAATCATTGTGAATATGATCCATTACTTGGACTTTATGTCACCTGAACTTCTACTATCTGGACTTCAGTTATCAGAGTAAGTTCTACTTGAAGGAAGCTGGTTCTTGGAAATGAAAGTAATAGGGAGTAAAGTACATTAGTTCCTTTCTGTTATTTCATTGATATGACCCAGAATGTGTAAATTAGTACCATGACAACTGAAAGGTTGATTATAAAACAGAAACAAGATAGCTGTAGTCTGCCAGTTCTTATTTGGAGTTTTATTACTTTGAGCTTTATTTCATAATCATTAGCCATCAGATAAATACTGCACGTTTTAGTTGGATATGGTAAGATGGTGTGTGCAGATGCTAAATTGACAAAATTACAGGTTTTTTTTTTTAATGATTAAAATGGTTAATGTATTACTAGGATGGCATTATTTTGTTTTCTAGAGATTTGACTAGGGGACGATTTTAAAACTGGATGCTGAATTGCAGGTTCCTGGATTTGTAGTGTGGCCTTCATGTAAGTGGCTTTTATTTCATAATTTCTGGATTACTGCTTTCACCGCTCTGGTAGTTTCCACTGGTTTTTCTAGGAATGATGCTGTACTCCGTGCAGGTATCTGAGCCTTCTCATATACATTGAGCAGATTATTGGCCATTTCTGTGGGGGATCTGACTCACCCCACCCTCAGGTTTGGGGCCTTTAGGATGAGAAAGGGGAGCATAAGATGGGAACCTCCTGGGAATGAAAACTTGGACAAGAATTGCTCTTTGGAGGTTGTCTCTCTTTGCCACATACAGAGGCCCCAGGCCCCACTACTTTGGCATCTTTAGTGACTCTTTTTCTGTTTGGGATTGAATCCATTGTGTCTAGGGTTATTTCAATGAAATGAGAGGCACATAGCCACCCTTCACCCTAGTCTGAGTCCCCTTACTCTTCCACCTTGCCAGTCCATTCTCAGCTGTGGCCCTGTGAAAGCTCCTCTGCAATCTGTGATCTAGCCTGTCCATCTGGGGAGGAAAGAGGCATTCACTTTCAACTTCTTCACAGCTTTACAGGACAAATACCACCCTCAATTTTTCCTCTCTGAGGTGCAAAATATGTTTCCTCTTGCATGCAGGCAGTTTTGCAGCTGCTAAATGGCCTTGTTGTGGCATTTTTCCTTTCCTGTCACTGAGCATGCACTGAACATCAGGAAATCATTACAGAAAATTGAGAGACTGTGTGTGTGCGTATACACATACAGAATCCATAACCCAACTGATGCAGTAATGTGCAGGGTAAGTTAAAATACCTCCCACACAATATCTGGCTTGTGAAGCACGGCTCCAAATTGGCCATTACCAGAGTAATGACTTAATCAGTTGTTAACAATCATTGTACTCCCTACCAACCGATGAGCATATAACCTTACAAAGACTCCCTTGGTACCTCCTCTGTTGCTGTCATCAAAAGAACTGGCCTTATTTCAGGTGTTTTCTATGCACTGCTGCCAGGGTTCCTCTCTCTTGAGTTCCTAAGGCATCGCTTCCAGTGCAGGGAACTCTCTTGCTATCCCCAAAGGGAAGAAACTAAATGGAAACTTAGCAGCTGCCATTTACGTTAGAAGTCCAGCTTCCAACTAAAGTTGGTGCTTTGTTACCTTCTGGACTTAAAACCTTGGAGAGCAAGGCCTTGCTTTCCAGGAAATTCATTCTGTTCACACTGACGGCTTTGTCTCAGTTTCTGACAGTCCCTGCAGTGCTCAGAAAGAGCAGGGCTCCAAACACCCTGGGGTGGAGAGTGCCATGCTGCCCCAACCCCAGTGACATGACAGCCTTCCCAGACGTGCATGGACCTGATCTTGTTCCACCTCTTCCTTGATGGGAGATGTGGAACTCTCCTTTAGTCCTTGTCTTGATGGGTGAGGTCATCAGGAGCATACCAGTGATTTCTGACATTTGTCCTGCCACACTTAGTCTGGAGTCAAGGGGAATAACTTTGCAATCAGTAGAACTTTTCTAATGAGGGCTACTCTGAAATTACTCCAGTGAAAGGACATATCATCACATAGAAAAAGCACTGTGGGATCAGAAATCCCCAAGGCTCTGTGTCTTTTTTTTTTTTTACAAGGTAAAATGAGATTTAGCCCTGAAGGGTTCCCAGTGCCACTGTCAGGGGTCTGTTGCCAACAAAGAGGAGTTCTCAGACTCATAACCTGAGCACAGTCCATGTTGCTTTGCTTGGGCTACACAGGTTAATCATCAGTGACTAGCTGCAACACCTCAAAGCATTTGATATAGTTTTCTTCCCATCAGTTGTAACCGAGACAGAGAGAATTAACTTGGGGAATGCATTATCCAAATCATGTGCTCATAACTGGGTGGAGTTGGCATGCTAAGAGCATACCCAGCTGTGGGCTGCAGGAATGAGAAGGATTTGCTTGATTTTCCTGACACCATCTGCTTCCAGATCTTGTGGAGAAGTGCAGGGGCAGAAGCTTGGCAGAGAAAGCCAATAAGATAAAGACAGCACAGAGTGACAAACAATTTTTTCAAGGACAGCTATTTGGGACAACACACAAGGATGTGTTACCTAAAGCTCTCTGGTCTATATCAAATGTGACATCAGGTCCTTAGTCCTCTGGACTCTGAGTGGTTCTTTTGGTACTTAATTGCTTCAGAAATCTTCTCCCTCCACTCCCACCCATGAAAGGCCAGCGGGGATGCCTGAGAAGGGGTCTGGTTTCTCAGAGCAATCCATTTCAACCGCATGCAATGAAAATAAGAAGGCCATCCTATCCTCAGCAGTAGCACTGTGTCATAGGATGTGCCTCGTGCTTGCTCTGAGGTGACAAGGCCTTACCCAGCTAAGACATTCAGGTGAGGCAAACAGCCTAAGCATCCAGACTCAGAGCTACAAGGTCCCTCTGTATAAAACAGAAAGACAGGGAAGTTGTTCGAGGGAAACTGAACCTGTCCTGAGATTTGACTGGCCCACCAGGAGGGGGAGTGACAGAAATCCCTTGCCTCTCCCTCCCTCCTTCCCTTCCTCCCTCCTTCCCTCCCTCCCTTTATCCCTCTGTTCCTCCATTCACCCATCCCTCCATTCTTCTATCCTTCCATTTCTCCACCCATTCCCAGTTTGGCATCTCATTCAGTACCAATAGGTAGGTGAAAGGAATCTGACCCACATGTTTCCACCAGCCCAGGGAACAAATGAATGTGAAACACATCCAAGACCTCTTTGCTGCATTCCTCCCTCCTCTGCTCACTCCCAGCTTTGTCTTATTTAACACTTCTTAACAGCAAATGACTTTACATACTTATATCACGTAAGAACAGCCAGATTAGATATCTATTCTCCTCCTTTCCAAGTGTGGCAGATAGTTGGAGAAAGGTAAGAGCAGGGAAAATATATGACACTGCCACCTTATACAACCTCCACATGTTTTGAGTTCAATTATTTCCCACATCTGATGTGGATTTAGTAATTTTCACTGGATTAATGTCTAAGATCTGGCCCTCACCATGAATCCATGGAAACTTTTATGATCCACAATCTCTTGCAGCAAGTAGTTCTCCAAGTTCCCTACACCTTACATGAAGAGTCACATCTTTCTGAATATGGTGCCCAGTAGTTTTGATTGATAACTCCATTCTTTTATTGGAAGAGGTACTAAACATCCAGTCCTTTGTTACCTTCTACAAGATAGTTATGTTCCCACAGACCCTTGTGATATCTTCCCCCAGCTGTCCTTTCTTCCAGACTAATGAGATACAGCCTATCCTGTGCTCCCCAGACCCCACTAGCTCCAGGTATCTGTTCACCTGGGTTGCCCTCCAAACCCTTGCCTATTATACTATTTGTCTTCTGAGACAAGAAGACCAGGACCACAAGACCTGCACAATTTGGATAGTGGCATAGTGACGCTATCTAATAATTCCTGGTATCTGATTTGCTTTATTGACTGTTGCTGAACAGTGAGGTGACATTTTTGTAGAGCCCAAGACTGTGTTGTTTCTGCCTGTTCCCCCACCACCCCAAACCCCTCCATCTTGAGTAGTAATGGTCAGGGTAGAGCTAATAATTCTAACTTCAGAAACTAAAAATATTGTATATAGGAACGAGAGTGTCTGCCAGAGACCTCCACAGGGATGAGTCAGAAATCTCAAGAACAGTGGCCCACAACAACAGAACAAGACCTTTACAACAACGTTTGGATACAGAAAGATGGTAGCTACTGACCTGACACAGTCTGCTGAGCAGCTGGGCCAGGACCACACATAACAATTTAATCCAGCACCTCTTTTACTGAAAATGAATAACAAAACCTTAATAAATCAACAATTACTTATTGCTGTATTTGGGGTAATAAATTCTTTAGTTTATCAGTAGCTTGTGGCTTCCATAGCATGTTCTTTGAACAGTTTGCCTTTCAGTTACATCCCCTTTCTCTCCTGAACAATAAATTAGCATTCTTTTTTTTTAAAGGAAAAGAGGGGAAAAAGAGGATATATTACAATTTTTTCAAAGCAAAAGGAAAAATGCAACATATTTTTGACATATATCTTAAAATAATATGAGGATAACTTTCTCTGCGTGTTAGATGCCTATGCATAAATAATAAAGGACGTTATGTTATTTACAGTGTTACACAATAAACTAAGAGCATCTCATTTAACATATAATCCATAAAGACAGTAAATAATGAAAACATCCATGTATGTACAAGATGTATTTACAATAGAATAGAGAATTACAAATGATGGTAATTGGCCATGTTCTTTGTCTGCCCTTCTCTGCAGCATTTCGTAGGTGCTTTTTTTGTTTCTTACTAGCAGTAAGTCCCAGCTGATGGTAAGTAGCCACACTGCAGGGCCAAGAAGTGCTCAACAGGCTGAGAAGTGTGTCCTTTGAGGAGACACTAGTTTGCTATCCTGGATGCTCAGGAAACTGCTTGCAATGTGTGTGAGAGAAGCAGGGAGATGCAGCATTGTTGTTTTGGAGGACTGGAAAGAAGAAGCTTTCCTTTTCCCTGATAAAGGCAGTGATTAATCTCTTAAAACCTGGGGGTGTTGGGGTGGCTCAAGTGAGGAAGAGAATAACTGGGTCAAGAGGAGGAAGTAGGCTTTTCTCTGTTACATGAGAACCTCTGTGGAGCTGTAATGATTTACACCCCCTGAGCAGGTAGGCCGTACCCAAGTTGTGCACAATATACTCCAGCTATACACCCCTTAAAGAAGCCTTTTGTCCTGGAATAACTCCTGCATATAAACACATACACAGGGAAAACTCGTGGCCAAAATTAAATGACATGGAAATAAACCAGGACAATCTCAACTACTCTGCCACCACTGGAATATTTCCCCCCTCTTCAAAGAATGTTTCCTCTTGCCATGACTTTTCAGCCAAAAAGCTGGCAAGGATTACACAGTGATGGCTCAAGGGTGTTGGGACTGCCTAGCTCAGAGGTCTGGGTACTGAAGCAAATATCCCCAGCAGGGGAGCTGGCCTTTCCCGTAGGCACTTGCTGGCTCTGCTCCGTGCTGCTGCAGCCTCCAGCCCCTTGGCCAGCAGGAGATGGCTGCAGCCTGCCAGCAGCATCTGTGGCCAGGTAGACTCGCTAACGTCTGGGTGTGGACTTGACTGATGTGAAACACCCTCACAGAGTATAAACACAAGTTAAGAGGTGGGGGGCTGTGTCCTTCTCTCAGTTCTGTGAGTGCCAAGCTAGGGCAATTCCCCGTTAACTTGCTGCTGCATGAATTGTGCTGTAAGGCTGGGTTCTCCACGGGGACCTAAGGGCTTAGGCAGCCATATCCCCATTTGTATTTTCTTGTTCTTAGGTCCATGTGAAGTCTCCAGCCTAATTTCATGCTTACCCTATAACACACTGTGTTTGTCCCGGGAGGGAGGAAGAGTGGGAACTGCACACCGCTTTGACTTTGAGGCACTGCAGCAGAAGAGGTGTGACATTTTTCCCTAGACCTGCACCAAATAAATCTCACAGGCACAGCTCCCAATAGGGAATTGCTCCTTCATTTTGTACTGGCCCTCTATAATAACAGTGTTAGTAGTCAAATAATATACTCCACTTCAAGGCATGTTCCCTTTCCATCCTGATTAATCTGTCTGGGCTATTAACAGACACTTCAGTGAGAGCTGGCCTTGTGGGTGATCTATACTGGAGGAGTTTACAAAAGACTTGTGTTATAATCTCTATTCTGCCACTAAGATGGGAATTTTTTTGGGAAATTTCTTGTTTCTCTGCCATCCTTTTTCTGTCTCATCTGTCCTGCAAGGTCTTTGCAATATCAGAGGCCTTCCTGAAAGGACAGATTTTCAAATGCCTCTGGAAACTCAACAGTGCGAATCCTTTGGAAACTCGTGGCCTTCATCAGGAAAGCCCACTTGGCCCTCTGAACAACTGAGTTGCAGAATTACTGGGGAGGTGGATGTTCTGCTGCATGGGATTGCAGATAAATAGGCATGACTTAAGGGATGAAAATGAGAGTATGATGTCTAGAATTTGTAGGGGAGCTTTTGTTTCAGTCTGCAAAGGCAAAGTGTGTTCAAGTACATGCCAACTAGGGAAAAATGGCAAAGGGGACTTAAGTCCAGACTATGTGTTTGCCATCTCCCATAGACTTCTCAAATAATCAGGGCCATTTCAGCCACCATGTAGCCCAAAGCTGTGCTAGTTTCCTAGCATACCAACATCCTACAACTTTGTTATCTTCTTCTTCCTACACCAAGGGGTTGTTTTGTTCTTTTTCTGCTGAATCTGGTGTTCAGGTAGACTCACCCATGTTTTTATTAGTATGATACAGTTATTTATACAGTGAGCTGCTCACTGATTTTTGTCATCCTGGCAAAGAGCTTCTTTTACTATACTTTGCTTTCAGGTCTCAAATCAATAGGACATGCTTTGTTCACCAAAACTCTTAAGCACATGCTTAACTTTGTGCATGTGCTGGGTGTGTAAATGGGAGTCTAGCACATGCTCAAGGTAACTTCTGCTGGGATTAGCATAAGCATATGCTTGAACAATTTACTGAGTCGGGTCTTTAGTTCCTCAGGTTTGCATCTCACAAAATTTCTTTGACGTATTTCTCTTCATTTAACTGGGACCAGAATGTGGCCCAAAGGATGAGTGTAGTTTGGCTGAAATTCTTTTTTTCTTGACATGGCTCTTATTTTGAGCTCAGTAATACCTGTAAAACATATGTTCTCATTTTCAGAATCCCCAGAGTCTAGGAAAAGCATTTGTTTTCCACATCAGTCCTGAGTCAATGCTGTGCCAACTGAATACACAACAAAAAATCAAAAGAATAGAAGAGGCAGAGTGACCCTGACTAAACTGATAGGAATTCAGTGCAAAAGAGGCCATTTGCTTCTGTCTGGATGGATGCAACTGCTCCAGCACTGACAGCATCCTTGTTCATTACTGGTCAAAGACTTCAAGACTGTCACTGGCTATATAAACACTGATATCAGTCACACATGCGTTACTGTGGCTGTAACCCACATGGTGTGCTTGACTTCATAAGTGGCCTTTGCATCATCCTTGCCTCTCTCTACCCAAGTAATGGAGTAAAAAAAGGCAAGTAGAAATAATCTCCATACATCTGCTATGTCCTTCCTATGTGCCCATACTTTTTAACCATTCAGCAAATCAATTTCTTCCCTGAAAAGCATTTCTGTGTCCGAGAATAAGCCTTACTCCTACAGCAAATCTAACAATGTATTGCTAGAAGCTTGTCAGGGTTCTTTCTGAGAAGGAGAAAAAAAGGGAAGAAAAATTGAGGGGAAACAAAAGAATAAATTGTGTTTTAGAAAGCAACATTAAAAAATAGAGGTGAAAACTGATTGCACTTTTATTAGTGGCATTTGTTTTCCAGCTAGATCTCTTCCTTGCTTGGTTACAGATATCTGCTATTATATAAATTTTTTTAAAATTTTTTCCTTTTTTTTTTTTTTTTTTTTAATAGAGTATTGGGTTCAAAGCCTCAGTTAACTTAAACCCATTTCCTAAGGGATAACTAGAACAATTAATATCTGGAAAATAATGAAATGGCAGCTCCTAGTGATTACAAGCTGACCTCTGATTAATAATATATTTGGTTTAAAATCACAGTATTACTTTCTTTCTATAAGTAACATTATTTAATGCAGGTTGGTGCTTTTTTTTCATTTGTATGTTTTTTGTTATCCTGCTGTAATTAATAGTAGCATGCTGTTGGATCTACTATTATCCCAGTGCTCAAAGAAGCAAACCTTTTGGCTGGCAGAGAGCAGACAAAATTCATCTCATACACAGGAAGCAAATAAAAGTTCTCATAGAAGAAAAAATTTTTTTTTTTCCAGTTTTTTTATCTTTTTTTTTTCCCCTTTTCTTTTTTTTCTTTTTTTTTTTCTTTTTTTTTTTTTTCTGTCTGTGTGTGTGTATGTGTGTTCTTCTGGTACGGTAGAGTGGGAGTGCCATTACAGGGCTTTCTGATCTGGGGATTCTACAGCAAGCGACCAGAGGGACTTCTGCAATTCTTGCAAATCATACATCCAGTCATAATGCAGTGCACAAAAAAGCTAGGACAACTGAGGGCTAAAAGATTTTGCAAAATACTATGGGACAGCCATCATTGTAACTGTACAAAACTTGCTCTCAACTTAACATAACATAAAGGCACCATTGATATCTTTCCCCATTTTTGAAATACTGTAAAAAATTGCTACATATGGCACATAACACATTTGTACATACGTATATTTAATTTATAAAAGTTTTTTTTTTCCTCTCCTGTTTTCTATCAGCGGAATTGCTAAAATAAAATAAATCGTTTAATTTAAAGGTGGAATACTTCATTATATAAAATAAAGTTTTACATGTGAATCTATGTGTTTTATGTTTTATACAGCAATAGGGTCTTGGTTAGCTATCGCACTGGACAACCTTGCTTGCAAGTCTTCTGGCGTGGAGAAGCGGTTTGCCGGGTTAGTCCTGCTCTCAGCCAGCCGGAAGGCAGTGGCCGGCTCCAGACCGGTCGCCCCAGGGTTGGGTATGCTCAGGAACGGTGTATCCTCGCCTATTCTTTCATCTTCGGTTTCGGTCTCAGAGCTGCTGCTCTCAGAGCTCGTGTCGGAGTCCACTTCCACCCTGCTGGAAATGTGGCCATTGGGCTTTGTTCTTTTGACCCTCCGGCTGTTGGTGAGTTTCTTTGGAGGCTCCTGTGCTGGTTCGTACTCCTGCGTGGTCTCGTACTCCTCGTCCTCCACTATCCGCAGAGGACTCGGTGGCAGGCTGTTGCTCTCGTGGGTGGCATTGTGGTGAAAGGAGTTGAATTGCTGAAGGTGGTGGTCATACTTCTCGTGTAGCTGCAGTGGGGTCACCAGGAGCAGTGGTCGCTCCTCTTCTATGAAGGGACTCACTGCCACTGAGGGGATGGAGACGGTCAAGCTGGAAGCCGGTGGTGACATTGTGGAAGGGCGGGACTTGGGAGAAGTTGGAGTGTGAAAATCGACGGGTGACATGCGAGCTGGTGTGGTCATAGCTGAGACATACCTGAAGAAAAGAGATGGGGAAAGGTTGCAAGCACAGGAGCAGTGGTGACCTGTGAACACAGCAGCTCACGTGGACTGGGAGAGAAACAGCAGGGATCCCTTAAGGTCCCCAGCATCCTTACACAGGGCTACCAGAGAAACTTTCCTGTTGCTATTAATCCTATAAACTGCTGACTTCTGGGACGCCAGACAAAAACATTTAAGAGCAGGAGGAGCACAGCAAAGCCCCCAGATCTGTTTGCCTCACAAGAGCCATGGAGATGCTGTAAATTATTTGCCAGAATAACTTTCTGGAATTAATCCAGGAATGGGATTCAGAGACAGAGGGGCTGCCAGAAACAAAATGCATTTGCAAGTATTTTCTCAAAAGGGAAAAAGGCTTCTGCACTTCTGGAAGGATTTGACCAGAACTTGGGGTGCATGTGAACAGACAGGAGGAGAGAAAGGAAGGGAAACAAAGGGCAGTCCTCTTGGGGCTTCATCCTCTTCTGGCAACCAGATTGTCTCAGGCTAAGGAGGAAAGTAATGTTTGGATAAAATCTAGAGCCAGATTCTTCTACTTTTAATCGATGGGGGTAGTCAGAGAAGTATTTGCAGCACCACCCCAGCAGCTTTGTGCTGCTCCACTGCTTGTGTGCTAGTTACCTTGGTTGTCTGCAAAGAAACATGGAGTATCATTTGTCCTCTTATGGGAACAAACACTAAAAGATAGGATTGTCTGGCCTAGTCTTCATGATATCTCTGCAAAATTTGTCCCTGTTTCTGTGGGAAGGGTAGTGGTCAAAAGTGATTTCTGAAAATGAAGCTTAGGTGCCATTTCAGAGTCTGTCCCAAAGAAAGAGGACAAAAATTGTGAGACTTTCAACTGGTTTGGATCAGTAGAGATTCTCTGGGGTCATGTGTGTTCATGCCAGGTGAGGATCTGCCTGAAACCCCTTGATTGAACGCACAGTTCCCAGCATGAAACTTTGCATAGTTTGGTTTTGCTTTTATTCTTATTCTAAATTCACCTGCTTGAATTTAAGCTGTGTCCAAAATTAAAATCTTAAGCTCCATCTCTTACCCAGGCCTATTGAGAAAAGTTGTGTGTCTATGATTGATGTAGCTATTTAATTTTTCATCAGTGATTTATTTATCTGAGTCCGAAATTACCAAAATAAATCTGAATCCAGCTTTCTTATCCAAGTTATGACTCAATTGCACATATTACACTTGATTAAAACAGAGTTACTGTAAAAAAGAGAAAACGGGACAGATTCTGAACAGATGTGTAGTAGAGTAAATTAAATTCACTAGAGGAACATTGATTTACCTCAACTGAGGAACAGGAGAAAGAAAAACAAAACTGAAATTATGCATGGGAATTAATCAAGTTGGTTGGGCAAAGGACAATTAATAGGTCTGTGCATTGGAGGAATTAAGTCATTCTTTCTCCTTCCATGAGTGAGCTTTTCATCCCTTTCACATTTTTAAATAGGCATCGTCTGAAAAAAACGAAGCCTTTCTACTTCACCACCTGGTACAGTGTTGGATATACATCTTCATGACACACTGGATTTTAGCTAAACTGGTTCTGTTAACGCATTAGGTTAGTTAAATGTGTTCAACATACTGTGCACGCTTCCAGCAGCGTCAAGTTACTCCTACTGGAGTGTTTGTGCATTCACACATTTCTGGTGTGTTCCCCCCACACCGTAACAGGGCAGTGCTAACTAGCTGCTGTCTGCAATCTGAGGCACAGGAGCTGAAGCTGTGCAGCTCTAGCTACATCCTGAAAAGAAGGTTAAAAGGTGATTGATCTTCATGGTCAACTATGCTGGCTCAGTGAAAGGGGATCAGAGTGTATCCACGGCCATCCAACAAGCATTAACTAGTTGTGTGCTGCCAACTCCATCGTATAGTCCAGCCTTTTGTGTAGAGATAGTGTTTTTTGATCTTCTCTTCTGTAAGACAGCTAAGGACATCCAAGATAAAACTGCTTGGGTTCTCTGCTTTTCTAAACAGGTGACAGGGCATGAGATTCAACAAAGGGATAGGGCAATGCAAAAGAACCCCTCATAATGTCCATTCTATTTCATTTCAAAATTGTGAGGTATCTACCAATTCATACCATATTTGATGACTTCAGGAAGTAATTCGTCAGCTCTCACATTACTTTATGTTTCAGAGTAATTTTTAGTTGCAAGTAACTCTCATTCTCCTCCTTAAATACACACACATACATGCGATCCATCTAGGGAGCAATTGGCCATGTATTTCCTGCTTGCTAAAAATAGACCAGGCCTGCAATTAATGCCCAGGGAACTATCATCTCCTGCATTCCAAATTCTCGATCGCTTCAGGCACAGGTCAGGCTGTCAATGCCTGATGAATTATCCAGAAATGTTGCTGCTTTTCACTTGTAGCACAACCTTCAGGAGACACAATAATTGATGAAATGCCTTCTTTCTTCTCAGCAAAACAAAAAGGAATGTGCTGCTCCCCACGCTCCCTCCCCCCCCAGAAATTAAGCCTAAACAGTTCATATCAGAATGATGCTCTGGTTGTCCCAGGCAGTGCAAGGAGACAGCATGAAAGATCTTCACTTCTCACATGCAGATGCCCAAATATACTAAGCTGCAATACTCGGCACTGGCAGGCGTGTGCCCACACATCCTGTGCAGTTCCCAGGCTGCAAGACAATGTGGTATTTACTGCTACAGGTCCTGGTCCAGCAAAGCACTTAAGACATGCTGAGCTCTACCCGTGTGAGCAATCTCACTGATTTCAATGGGGCTACTTGCACGATTAAAAGTTAATCTTGCTGAAGTGCTCTGCTGGACTGGGGCCACGGCTGTTTGTGTCATGTGAGCCATCTATCTTGAAATTAAATTCCATGGTAAATAACGGATAAGTTATAAAGAGAGAGCTAGTTTACTACCCTTAGTGGCACTACACGCAGGGTCCTTGCTCAGTGGGCCCTCTTCCTGCTGCTAAGCAGTTTTTTGGATGACTGAAAATGGTTTTTGCTGCACTAGCACATTCATTTTTCCAGAAACCACAGTTTGTCTCCTGCACAACTCAGTCTCCTTGGGGATTGCCTGGCTGCATTTTTGACATCATGGACATCCCACAAGATCAAATTCCTTGTGATTTCGAAGTGCTCAGAGAATTGGTCCAGTAACCCTCTGTTTCCCTTTTCTTCTGCCTGTGATTCCTGGGAGCAAAACCCTCTTTAAATGTCTTGTCTCTTCTCAGTCTTTCTTTTGCTATTCTGAGGCCATCACATGCTCCTGAGGCAAAGTGCTAGCCTAAACCTAAGAGGAATTTTTTCAGTAGAAGTTTTCTTGCAACTCATGCACCTCGAGGCAGACCTCAGGAACTGATGAACCAGCCTTTTCAGAGAAAAAATTACTTTGTTGGAAAACTCTTGGCTAGATTTATCTCTAACTACTCCTGATTTAATAAAGACTTGGGTCCTTCTGGCTTGCACTTTGTGTTCCTCACTTTTGTTTTATAAAAGGTCAACGGGAATTTTTAAAGAAGATAAAAGGTTTAGGAGCTGGAATCCTCCAGAAAGGAGGTGGTGGCATAATTACTAATACTGCTTAGGAGTCCTCAGTGCCTTCCTCCTCTGGATCAATACACTGCTGTCTCCCTACAAAATCCCTCCATTTCCTCATTTGCATCTTCTAACAAAAGGATAATTAGGCAAAGATCTGGAAATTTCTGACTAGTTACTCCAATGGAGCTTTTCCAAGTGTGAACTGCTGGCTAATAGGAATAAACCCAGTAGAGGCAAGAAGGGAAGAAATGCTTCTAGTAGACTTTAAACTACTATTAGGCCCTCCACAAATGAGGACATGTGTGCTCTACACGAACAGCTGCACCGTTGGGTTTTCTCCTGCGCTCCCAAGCTTTGAAACCACCTGGGAACACCAGGCCTTCCCGGCTGAAAGCAAAGAGGTGGTGTGTCCTACCTTTCACTGTGAGGAGAGTCTCGGTAGGAGTCAGGGGTCTCTCTCGCATGCCGGAGGAAGCTGTTGCCTTCCCGTGGGCCACCGATGCCGTTGAGGCGGCCCCGGGGCCCTGCTGGGCTGGCGTGCCGGCTGTTCTCCATGGAGGAGCTGACGAGCACCGAGTGGCTTTCAGAGAGGATGCTTTCAGTGTGGCCGTTACTCCAGCTGGAGAGCAGCAACCAGGAAAAGAGAAAAGGAAAGCGTAAGATTGGGCTTTGCTGGCAGAGGCATATGAGCAGAAGTTTAGCCAGGGGATAGGAAGTGGCTCTGTTGCTGCTCAGGATGTACAGCCTTTGGGTTGGCAACAGGGGCGGCAGAGTTTTGTGAATTGTATGGATCCACACACATCAAGATGATTTTATGTGTATGGATAAAAGGAAGGAGGGCTTTCCAGTCATCACAGCTGTCACTGATTTAGCAATTTGCACATACTAAAAATTCAAAGTGACAGTGTTGGAATGCCATTCAGATGGCTCCTTGTAGATTCACGGGAAGATAATTAGTTAGGTGATATGACATCAAATATTGGTAGTCTTAAAATGAAAACACCATGGAGGGAACATAGATCCTCCCCAGTTTGTTTTTTCACACATCTTTCTGGTTTTGTAACAGCAATAAGTCATCTATTACACGTGCCATTTGCCTTCCCCCTCCAATACCTGTGGCTAGGTGTCTGGGTGACTGTCACGGAGTGGTGTGTTGTTGAGGTGTAGTGGCTCGTAGAAAATGAGGTCTCTGTTTCTCGCTCGATGACATGCTCACTGGAGATTACATTTTTCGAAACATACTGCTGAAAAAACCCAGACAAACCTCAGGTTTACAAACTGTAATTCACAGCACGTTTGTCGACACAATTTCTCCCCACATTGCAGTCTTTTACATGTGCCAAAGCACAAATTTTGTCACGTAAATACATGCAGAAACCATATTAACACACTTGAGCGCATTCATGTACACCTCTGCATACACACCCCATCTAGACTCAAATTAGGAGGAGATAAATGAAGAAAGTAGCAAAGTTTTGCATTCCAATCAAGCTATAAACAACATATGTATTTAACAAGACATCCTCACAGACAGAGACTTGGAAAGGCAACCCCCAACCATCAGGTACACCAAAAATACTATTCTCTGATGAAGAATTTGGCACTAGTTAGCGGCAGTAGTTTCTCCACCTGGGCGGAGAAAGCCAAGAGAAATCAGTCACCAGCCTGCAGCAGTTGGAGGTTTAAAACCTGCGGGGTGAGCTTTCCTGAGGCTCTGGCAGCCCAGGTTGAAACGTGGACAGTGAAACCTACATTCACCAGCTGGACGTTGTCCGGCGGTGGGTTGGGGTGGTGCGGCCCGTTGGCCATGTTCATCACGTTGTTCCTCTCCGAGCGCAGGCTCTGCCGGAGGCGGTCATGCAACTTCTTCCTCTGCTTCCTGCGCACGAAACACGGAAACGATTTTAGTAGACAGAAGGAAAGCAGCTGCACCTTTCAGCACGTCGATGTTGATGACAATAATGTAGCATCACTTTTTTTTTTTGCCAGAATTTCCCCGCGCTGCTGCAAGAGCCTGGGGCGATTCCGAAGGCCGCGGGTCTAATTGCAGCTGGAGCTGTGGGGAGCTGCAGAGGGGGAAGGAAGTTTGGGATCCCTTCCAGGAGTCAGCAGGCCACAGGGGGGATGGGAAAAAGTGTGAGGAAAATGGAAGCCATTTCTAAGCAATGCTCTGTCTCAGGAGAAGGCCTTTTCTCTCCTCAGAAGGGAAAGGGGACAGATTTTAACCCAGTGACCATGATGCTCTCACAAAGGCACAGGCAAGGTTTCTGAAGTCCATTGGGTTACACCACTCTGTTCACCACAGTGAGCCGAGGTGGCTGTGCCTCAGGCCTTGCTTGCAGACACTGGAAAACGATCTTTGTGAGGTGGCAGCTGCGTGTTTTTTGGGTGATATTCATCCCCTGTCTCAGCAGTGCACTTCAAATTCATAAGCGTGTTAAAGAAGTGAAGGGTGCAGAGGAAGCCTCAGAAATCCCAAGTGATCGACTATGTGAGGTATGCCTGAGCCTGCAGACTTCCTGGCAGCTTTGGAAGGTTTCATTTTAGCAACATCAGGTTCACTCTGGAACCTAATGATTAGCAGGTGGATGCCATGGCTGCTAATGCATTTAGTAGAACCACCTATGTACTAATGACATGGTCTCTGGCTGACTTTGGTGCTTCTACTTTGTCCCGTCCTCAGCTGCTCTTTCCCCACTTGCTATTAATATATAAGTCATACGAGGAGTGGCTGAGGGAGTTGGGGTTGTTTATTCTGGAGAAAAGAGAGACTCAGGGGTGACCTTATCACTCTCTACAACTACCTGAAAGGAGGTTTTAGCAACGTGGGGGTTGATCTCTTCTTCCAGGCAACTAGTGACAGGACAAAAGGAAATGGCCTCAAGCTGCACCAAGGGTTGTTCAGGTTGGACATCAGGAGAAATTTCTTCATGGAAAGGGTTGTTAAGTATTGAAATAGACTGCCCAGGGATGTGGTGGAGTCACCATCCCTGGAGGTATTCAAGAAACGATTGGATACGGCACTTAGTGCTATGGTCTAGCTGATGTGGTGGTGATCAGTCAAAGGTTGGAGTCCATGATGTCAGAGGTCTTTTCCAACTTAAGTGATTCTGTGATTCTGTAATCCTTCTGTCTCTCCTCAGAAGAACTTTTCAGGAGATCATTACAATTTGTCAGCAACAAAACTTACAGCACAGTAAAACCTGGCGCTGGGAAGGCTGTGCAGAACACACTAAACAGTACACCAAAATGAATACCTAGAGAAATAGCTATTCAATTTCAAACTTTATTTATCAATATTCCCCAGTTTTGTCTAATTATGCTGGAGAACTTCCACCATACTGCCACAGAATCTGTGGAAATGAAGGGAGGATGCAGGCTCCAACACACTGTGGAGTACGTGTGACCTTGGTGTGGCAAAAGCTAAAATACATACAATTCCCTAAACTGTAAGCAGAATGCAGACAGTGTTGGCAGGGTAGGACAATATAAGATATAATAATTTTCAATCCTGTTGTGAACTCAAGGGGACTATTCTAAGCTTTACAAAAAGCAGGGGTGAGGGAAAACAATAAATATGTTGAAGCTTGATAGCCAGGAGAGCTTAAAGAGAATGAAAACATTACTTGACACACAGAGCATTTTGTGTGTTTTCTCTGTGTGTATGTGCTTGGACAGTGGAAAATGGTTAATTTATATTGCACCACATGAATGGCATAAACTGAGATGGCTGCTTTGGAAATGCTCCTGTCTCAGAAGGATACAGTCCCTGATCCATATGGACTTTTTCCTTTAAGGATAACCAGGCATCATCTTAGGACACGTAAGTGGTTAAGGTGGATGGAGAGTGCAGCGCCAGGAGACATTTGAGCAGCTGCCCGAAGACCTGACTAGGCTGAAAAGTGACACTTGAGCAAGGGTTTAACTTGATTTCACAGCTCCCTGAGATCCTGAAGACCTTGGGAGCTGGGGACAACCTGAATTTTTTTGAGATGGTAGAGAAAGTAGGTTCTTGAAGGAGTTTATCATCTGCAGGACTGAGATCCTGGCACATATAGCCTGGGAATCTGTCCTTAGGAAACCGCGTTGCTTCCCAGGTGTTTGCATTTGCACGCTTCCATCTGTGCCGTTTGTCCTCTAGGAAAAGGACACTGACTAAAAAAAAAGAAATTACTCCACAAAGCTGAGAGGAAAGAATAATGCAAAAGCTAGTGTGTATTTCACTTATTTTAAGAAGCTTTTCCCTTAATGTAAATGACTTGAAAATAAAGCGCTGCTGAATTAAGACTCAGTGTCTGAAGATATTGCCTTAGCAATTGACCAGCAAGTATCTCTTGTGAAGAGACCAACAAAATCTGAGCCACTACATTTTATTTATACTGCTCTCCTAACACCATTCCCAGGATTCCTCCTGGTTTCTGGGTTTTCCCCTATTTGGAGAAAAGAGCATATGGAAATCACCTTACAGATAGCTGTCTGGCATCACTGCTGCATTTGGAGGGCCATGAACTGGCATGGTGCTCTCATCAGCTGCGTTGGAAAACATTTCACTTTTGGCTTGTGGTGACTGCTGATGTCTGTGGCAAACAAAGCATCCAGACCCTTGATGGGTTCTGGGGGCTCTTTATATAGAAAATTCTACTTCAAACATACTGTTTGTTGAAATTCATGGGGATGTCTTGGCTGATTTCAATGAACTCTGAATCAGGAAATATACTATTTAGCTGCTGAGCCTTGCCAGTTGTCATTTCTGAAAGCAGCAATTGATCTGATTATTTTATAACTGTTTCAGTTGTTCTTCACTGACCACTGGCACCACGTTATGGGTGGGAGCAGCTCTATGTGTGTGTGTGTTTGTGTGTGTGTGTGACTCTCACTGAGGGGGAAAAATGATCTCTCTCCTCCCCCACATTTAACGCATCCATTATTGGTGAGGCCTGTAACAAAAAACAACAACCCAACTGCCAATCAGACCCTGAAACAGTAAATCAGGTTTATAGAAATGTGGAATATTTATGATAAGGGTTTTCTGTATTTTGGTGGGGAGATTTATAAGAGCAGCCAGAAGTTCTGGCAGCAGAAATTCTGCTGATGTTCCGTGTAATTTATGGTCCAGGGTGCCTCATGCATGTTTGAGAGTCACCCCCAGTAATTTAGAGACTCAGAGAATGCATTTAAGTGCCTACTTTTGCATTGAGAGCACTTTTGTGTTCATTTTTTTGGCCTTTGGTGCATAGTAACTTTTAGCACCATTAATCTTGTCTCAAGTACAAACAAACTAGGCTGATATGTAAAATTTACTGCTGGGTAGCAACATGATTCCAGTGTTGGAGTTTGTTCCTTTTCAGTTGGGGAAACTGGTTCGAATGGGTGATAGGAAAAAAAAAAACCCAAACCAAAAAACCAAACCAAACCAAAAACCCCCAAACCCCTTAGAAACCTTTCAGATACCTGCCTTATTTTGACACTGCTGATGGACATGGAGACCTGCACTCATCTGGCTTGGGCCAGAGCACCCTGGCTATAAGTTTGTCTCTTCAGCTCAGCTCTGGAGAAACCCAGATAAAACCTTATGCTCAGAGGAATGGAAGCTACAGTCAACTGGGAAGGCCCTGACCAACAACCAAAGATATAAAATAGAAGAGAAAAGTTTACTTGGTTTTGCAGTAGGCCACCACACACATGATGCCAACTACTAGAAGAGCAATGCAAATGCCAGTTATGGTCAGCACCCGTTTCTGGTACAATTCCTCAGCTTCTAGAAAGGGACAAAAAAAGAGAAAGTCACAACATGGAGGGTGGCCAGGCAAGGAGCACATCATCAACAGCTGGCATGCTACAAACCACTCCACAAATTCACACAGCCACACAGACACGGCCACCACACTTCAGGCAGACTCATTATTAACTGCAAGGAAAACAGAGCTACACCACAAACTCTTAACACAATGGTGGAGATGAGTACAATTACAGTCAAAAGTCAGTTTGTTTTTTTTTTTGGTTGGTTGGTTGTTCTTTTGTTTTGGTTTTTTTGTTTGTTTGTATTTTTTGTTTCATTTTTGGTTTTTTTGTTGTTTAAGTCAACAAGAATAATATCTAAGCAACAACTTCACAATTGACAAACACTCAGCGATTGCTGGAAATAAAAATTCAATGTGCTAAGGTAATAACATGAATTTGCAAATGTTTTGGAAGTTTTACTTTGCAAAGACAGCTGGAATGAAAGCCAATTTTACAGGTCTTAAGAGAAACTTATTTTCTTATTATCTTTTTTGGATTGTTTTCATATCCAATGTCCCTCTGCTCCCATGTCAATTTGTATCTCAGCTGTCTTTACAGGAGAGATTTCAAAATATTCTTCTACATTTGAGACATGAGCTTGGCTTGTAATTATATCACCAATGGAAATGAAGATATGTTTTGAGCTCTGGTCATAAAATGCAGACTCTTCCTCCAGTGCTCTCCTAAAATGCAGCAATATCAACAACCAGCAGTGCCTTGTATGAGAGAAATGTTGAGCTTCTATTTGCATCTCTTTGTGATCAACAAAGGAACTCTCTATCTAGGGTGGCAGCTTGCTCAGTGATGACAACTTCTTACCGATCTCATTCATCGGAGATATTTCAGTATTACAAAGGTGTTAGTAGCACTGGTAATGTTTGGGTTGGAGCTACTGATGCTTTCCAGCCTTGCTCATGCTTGGCAGAGAGCACTGCTGAGTGCTCTGCTGGGGAAACGTTATGCGGGGAGTGCTGAAACAGAGGCGCATTCTGTGCTGACGCTTCACAGATGTGGATTTGCATTCCCACTTTTAGGACAAAAACGGATGTCTAGTTTTACTCAAGTCTTATTTTTGATTAAGCAGACAGTCTGATAATGACCTGCAACATTGACCACAGTTGGAGTACCAGCAGGTGATTAAAAATAAATGAATGAATTAGAGCTGCACAGCTTTGCACTGCCTTTGGGATAAGAGCCAGCGTTATTCCTGCTGGAAGGGGCTTACATGAACATATAAGGTCTGTGGAGCAATTCACCAGGAGGTACAGAGGTGTACAATGGTCCCTCACATGTGCCATGTGTCTCTGTCCAAATGATGTGCTGTCATAAATGACACACCAGTTCAGGGAAAAATACTCCTTACTGAAGAGGCATCAGCCTTCCCTTCAAAGTGTTTCCTGAGCTTGACAGGTTTAGTTTTAAAGTTGCTGTGAGCAAGGGGCAAATACTCCATGCAACAAACCGAAAAGCAAAAAGAAATCTTTAATTTCTCTGATACAATGCACGGCACCATGGAACAAATTTTTCCTACAAGCCAAACCCACTGCAAACCAAAACACCAGCAAACAGGTCACGAGCACTGTCAGACAAAATTAATAGCTCTAATTATTAACAAGGAGGGGAATGGGGGGGAGAAGAAGTGAGTTTGGTAAAACTAGAATGCTGCAAAAATGTATTAAAGAAAAAAATACTCCAAGAACAGAAAGTCAAAAAAGGGAAGGAAGAAAGGGCTGAAACTCCAACCAAACCAAACCAGGACAAAGAGAAAGAGAGGAAGGTGAAATAAAGGGAAAGACAAGATTAAAGGGTTGAAAAGTCAACTGCAGGCCTGGCACAACATGCTTGATACTGGAAAAAAACAGAGAGAAGAAATGCTTAGGGACAAAAAAAAAAAAAAGGTTGAAGCAGAGTGTGAAGGGATTTCTCATACAGCATAACTCCTCGCCTAGTTAGTGGCACTTGACCCCCTTCCCACTTTTGCTCCTTCTGAAAGCGCTTATTAGTTAGCCATGGAAATGGTGTATTACAAGGATGTCACAGGAAACAGGAGAATTGTGCTAAGCAATTTAGGGGCTAATTTGAAAAGCTTTGAATTTTTTTTAATTTATTTTTTTTAAACTGTCATGCCGTCAGCTGTTAGCTTGTGGAAGCAAAATGAGTAATGACATATCAACCTGTTTTTCTTGGATGAGGAAGGGAGAGGAGGAAGAAGATTAATTAACAGCGGAAACTCTGCTTGGTTGTTTATACTCAGGGAAAAATTGCGCTGGCTCCAGGAGGTTTGCTCTGGTGTGAGGCTGTTGCAAACGAGCTGGGACGCTGGCTGGTGATGGCCTGGCTGAGGTTGCCAGTGGGCTGAGGCTTGTTACTTATGTGCTGGACACTTGTGGGCACTCACCCCACTTCAGGGGACGGGGGATGCAGCAAGAGAGCAGCAATGCTCCTTCCACCAGCATGTCTGCTGGGACTACAGGTCTTGAGGGGCATGGAAAATTAAACCCCCCCGTGTCTGCTTTCAATGCCTCGGTTCCCTCCTGTGCCCCTAAAAACGAGGCTCTACGGACAATCTGGCTTGACATGGTGTGTGGGAATGGTGGTGCTGCCATGCCCTCCCCCAAAATCTGTGGGGGAATGTCTGCCTGGGAAGGCACGAGCCTCTGGGCATGCCGTGCCCAGCAAATCAGCAAGCTCTCAGGTAACTCTGGCTGTGTTTCTGGCTGACAGGGGACAGCAGGGGCCAACTGGGGGTTGTCCTTCTATCCTTCAGGGACCAATTTGCACGACAGGGGCTGCTGGTGACTGGGAGGGGACAGGGATTCTGGTCACGACTCTGCAGATGGCATGGTGCCCTGAAGACAAGCCTGGACTCTGTGTTTCAGGCCAGAAGAATTTTGCAAAGCAGGGACTGAACTCGTGTGGGGCACTTGAGGTTATACCACATCTTGCCCCAGAACTGCCTTCTCCCTCTGACCAGTATTAATATTTACGTTATTAAATATTAATAACAATGCCCAGCTAAGTAACATGTGCTGATCAAACTACCCTGAAAAAAATTAACAGCAGCCTTGCAAGGAAGTCTGTAAAGAATTGTATGTGCAGTGAAAATTTAGAAAAGGTTTGAGCCTGTTAATTATTAAAAACAATTTCAATATATTTTTTCCCATACAGAATGCTAGGGAAATCAAATCCACTTAAGACTTAAGTCAAGACATTAAATCCCTCTATGTGCAGTTTTTCAAACATGCACATTATGCAATTAATTTCACATCATTCTAATTTATACATAATTGGTTATCTATATGGTCTTAAATTTATTCTGTTGTCAAGTTTTTCTTCTTACAGGTCTCTGGGGATTTTTAAAATAATTTAATTCCAAGAGGTGGTTCCACTGATTGTTTCTTACACAAAACAAAATTTGCAAGTCAGATTTTTAAAGGATTTTAATTTAACTACTCAAGTGTTTATGTAGCCATGTATCTTCTACTACAATCTATTACTTATGAGTGAGAATTAATATTACCTTGTGATAATAACAAAAATGAGCTGGATTGTGAGTGGTTTTTTAAAATTAGGACTTGTAATGGGTTTTCCACAGTTCACAGCTTAAGCTAATGACATTTTGTGGGGGCATTTTTAATAAGAACACGAACTAAAACTGTGTGAAAAGCATCACCATCTGTTTTTTCTCACTTATGGACAATTATAGGAGATTCCAAACTAAAAGTGACCTGAATTTCAAGTTAGCCTATTCAAGAGATGAGTTATTTTTACCTCTGAATATGAATAGCTAGTCAGGTAAGTACAGTCTACTCATGAAGAGGACTTTAAAAATCTATTTCTATTATATTTAAAGCTGAGGTGTAAAAATACAATGCCAATGTTCTTGGTTGGATGCAATATGAGTATAGTATTAGAAATATTGAATATATTTGCTGCCTTGAGGATCTGGAGTCTAGTCTACTTAAATTCCTAAATAACTTCCAGTCCACTTCTAAGTTACAGACCTGGAAATGAATGTAATATATGCATATCATTTACACATATGTATAGGCAACTGATTTACACACCTAGATGTGGTTTTAGACACAAAACTTTGCTTGGAAACCAGAGCTCAAAACTGCAAATTTGCAGAATTTTAAGTGGCCATAACATTTTCTCTTTTTTAATATACGGGTTAGTCATTTTGCTTAATGCTTACAGTGTTCCCAAAACCTGGCAACCTTAGAAGAACTCAGCAAAGAAAATGTCAAAACTTTACAGCAGAAAAAGGAAAGTACACTATGTTATGATTACTTCAGTAATTCCTAGAATTCCTTAGGTCTGTTATATCCTGTCACTATTACCATTTTAGTGAACTGATCTCCACTAACACTTTGACAAGGGTTGTTGTTATAGCTGTATGATCCCTTCTAAAGCATAAAGAAATTGGTTAAGAACTGAAAAGGGGAGGTGGAGACAAAAAAAAAAATAAAAAGGGGTTTATCTCTCAGGGTCTAGAATCTGCAGGCTAAAAGGAATGATTGGTCCATACCCATAAATTCAATCCCAAGATGCTCTGCCAATGCAGAAAGTTGTCAAAAAAAAGAAAGAAAAAGGAAAAAGTTTCAGAAAAGAGCAATACACTGTACTCAAAAATAAATCACATATGAGAATTATGACTATTCTGTGTCTGCACATGAAACAGGACAAAGGGGCGCCCAGTTACGGGGGCAGTGCTCACGTATGCCCTCCTAAGCTATGTGACCAGACCTTCTGCAAGTCTTACACACAAAAATACGTATGTATGGGGGATCTGAGCAGCCATAGGAGCCATTAACCCTTAAAGATGTCGCTGAGATGAGAGGGGGCTACGGCCTGAGGATGCCAAGTGCAATGGCTGATTGGTTTCAGGCGGGACCACGAAAGCAAAAGGATGCTTTACAAAGGGCAGCGTCCCCCTGCAAATGGGTTGTGCATCACTCCCCCTTCTGGACCTGCTTCTATCCCCAGAATGCATATGCTTGCTCTTGTAGGTTGTGACCTGGAGGTGGCTGGCACTGTTTGCTCAGTGCTGGGAGTCCTTCTCTGCTTTGCAGATTGACTGATGCAGGGCTCTGGCTTCCGGAAAATGAGAAACCCAGCCCATTTTTCCCTGTCTTTGGGCTGTGCTGCCTTGGCAGAACAACTTGTTGGCCAGCTGGATGGACCCTAGGGCGCACGGCCTGATGCTCCACATGCCTAAATCAGCACCCCCAGGGCCCCAGTAGCTGGGGGTAAGGAGGAACACAGGTTTTCCTCGCAGCAGGTAACCCTTCCCACAGGGCCAACACCATAGCCGTGGTAGCCCTTGTCTTTTTTTGTTCTTGTGTGCTGTGAAATTTAAATCCAATCCTAATTTTCTCACCAAATAGATTTTTTAATGTAGTTTGCACACATGGAGAATGCAAATTCTTTGTTGCCAATCATTAAATTTTAAGGGTTAAGTAAGCTGGAATCCATCCAGGTCTCTTCCTAAAGAGCCAGTATTACATGCCTACCTGAACTCTGCTAATGATATACATTAGTTGCATAGAAAGCTTGGTTAAATCTTCAATAAAATGAATGACATGCCCATGCATATATATTACTGTAATTATGCTTGCTTATAGGTAAGACACCTCGCTTGAAGGTGATTTAATTTTAGAGGAAGTAATTCATATCATGCAGTTTCTACTTCAAATAATTCAATACGAAGTTGATACTTAAAACGGGAATATGTTCTGGCTGAAAAACCTGACAAAAAACATGCTGAAAAAACATGCATTGTTTATTCAAACCTACATGTTATGGAGCTCTTATTTATCTGTGGTATTCCTAGGTACATTCCCTAGACCTGATCAAAAGAAAGCAGAATATCCCAACGCTTCTCATTTTATAAACAGATTACTGTTTTTGATATTTTCCTATTTAACCCAATTATTGTTGCATAGTTTTTGCATGCAGTGTGGTTTCTATTGAATATTTGTCTAGGTGCTCTAAGAATAAATTCAATTAGTTATTTTTAACAGCTCAGTTTTCATTCTGGATGTGACTTGAGGAGGGACATGATAGTATTGGAGGAAAAAATAGGAAGTAAAGTTATTTAAAACTGCAACTGCTGAGGCACAGTGTCTACGGAACAAGAGGATGGTGCCTGGAAATGTGGAATAAATCCTCCAGAACTGCATGCTCCGTCCTTGAGTGGTGTGCCACAGCTACTGGGCACCTAAGATTTTGGGGTGGGTACTCTATAAATCTAGGTGGGTGTGCTGCCCAGTGAGAGGTGAGGACTACCTCAGTTCTTTTGTAGAGACCTTGCACCTGACAAAGGAAGGACACATTCGGATCAACTGCAACATCAGAGACGTCCAGGGAGACCCATTTCAACTCTGAGGCACCAAGGCGTCATGTTTCTTAAGTATTGTTTACTTTTCTTATTAAATGTGTTCTGTGGGTAATGAAAAATTTAAAAAGAAATTTTTTTTCAAGTAATTTGATTTGGAAACAAACTAAAATCCCCTAAGCTATCACAGAACAGAACCCCTAAATGTCAGACAATTCTGTTTGAGGGATCAGGATACAGTCTCTTTGTGACATTTAGGATCCACTTTGTATTAAAAATTTTGATTCATTTCAGTGGTACTCAGCCTGCAAAACAGGTTTTGAACTTTGAATTTGAAGGCCTATGGCTCCTGTAAAAGTGTTATCCTACAACTGGTTCGAGCCTTAGAAGCATGGAAAATTTGCTCTTTCCTAATTGAAGTATTCTATCATAGCAATTTTAGTATTTAATTAACATTTATTGAATAGTTTATAATGATAAACTGTCTTTTTTAACCTTGAGCAGAAGATGCACAATGGCATTTTTCAAATTTGTATCATTTGGGAGTCTTGGTCTCAGCACATAAAGTGGACAATTTAGGGTGCTGAAGGGCTTTTAAAAATGAAAATTTCCAGTACGATTGTATAGTAGCCTCATACAGATGTGAACACTTGAGAAATATATAGAAACTGAGAAATACTGAGGTAGCAAAATAACTAAAAACGTACTTTTGAAGATCTGTAGTTCATATGAAAAGACTGAAAAATCAAGGCCATCACAGAGTAAGTGAAGTTTTGGCCACCCTTCCAGGATATCAGAGCTTTCCTCAACTCTTGCCCCCTTTATTGCCTCAGACAGGTTTGTCTTGACCATACGAGGCAGGGGCTGTCATCTAAACAAAAATTTCCCTCTGCCCTTCTTGGTACTGTCCCCCTTGCTCATCAAGGATGGCAGAGCTGAAATGGACACAGTTTAAACTGGTGTCCCACGCTGAGGGAAGGCACAGACCATGTTCAATTCATGCCCAAGAAGGCCCAGAGCACACCCCTCAAGCTGAATTCACTGTTCACTAGTGAAATAAGCAAATCCACTGGCCCTTTGGATGGGATCCTTGGTCTATCTGGGGCATTTGAGAGGACAAAGGGTTTACCTGTGATTATGCTCTAGAGAAGCTTCCTCAACTGTCTGTTAATTCACAGCTCTGTAACTGTCTCTTATCCCAAGGATCATTCTGCACACTGTTGTTTTAAGAGTTCTCGTGCATAACTACACAAAAACTAGCCAAAACCTTTAATGCTAACTAATTATTTTTCCCCCATTTGCCTTGATTCCTCGACTTCAAGGGAGCGAATGTGTGAGCATCCAGATACAGCAAATATATCTGCACGGAACAGGTGTATTTTTGGAACACTCTGAGGACTGCCTTCTGCTGTCTTTAAGGAGCAGTGGTGGACCATGAGCCTCAAAGTCAAACCGGTCACAGCAGAACGGCAGGGTAGCACCCCTGCCAGCAGCTGTGACTGCTGTGCTCAAGGAAAGGACATTACAGGGTCTGACAGCGGGCTCCAGAGACCAGCAAAACACTAGCACAGTTTGTTCTTCAGTTTTCCTTGGACTACAAAGGTGGTAAGCACCAGCTGAAGGGGAAATGTGTGTATCTACAGTGCTGGAGGCACTGTAGCAGTGGGGAGTCTCAGAGTCGTCACCTCTCAGCAACCACTGGTTGTCCTATGGTTTGGTGTGCTTGCAAAGCTGGAAGCCAGCGTAAACAGTGAGTGTAAACATATGCTTTCCAGTAGCTTCCCTCAGGTCCATTCCCAGTTATGCTCACACTTCCATTGACAGAAAGGAAAGGCATTTCTATGGAAGAACTTTTCTTGAACTGGAGATTTACCTAATCTCCTGTGTTCCTTTTCAACTCTATTTCTAGTGCACTATGATAACTGAATTGTCTGGAGCTAACCAAACCACTGCCAAGATAAGCCAGTTATCCTTGCACTCTGTTGGAACAAGGGATTTCCAGAATGCTCAGTGGCAGCCTTGTTCTATCCTTGCGAAGACCCTCAGCAAAGCTCATAACTTCAGGACTCTCAAATATCAACTTTAGGGTAGATTTCTGAAGCCACTTTTCCTCAACAGCCAAATTAAGATAGTAACAGCTCATCGGTAGGCACACTTGGCTTGGAATCCCATTGACTCTTTCTTTCCAAATGAAGAAAGACCCTTCTGAAAGGAAGTAAAATTAGATATCACCATATAGTTCACACATACAATTTTGTCTCCTACTGGCACTCATGCTGTTTAGCATCCCAGTTTGCTCTGTACTTTGCAAAAGCTGCATCTACAGAGTTAAGTCAATCATCCACAACACTTGGTGTAAAATATGAGCTTGGCTTTATGCCCCAGGTGCAACATTTGCCTAAAGAGAACTCTCATTCTAAGCCCCCTCTTAAATGGTATGCTGTGGTCTTCTTTTGTTTTAATAATAAAAAGTATATAAATGCTTCTTCATTAATTTTTTTTTTAAGTATAAATGTACTCTCGATGGACATTTTCCAAAGCATCATTTTCACATCTCTCGTTGCATAAGAAACCAGGGGTTATAGTGCAGATGCAGGGTGGGCAGAAGTGCCAGAGGCTCACAGCCATGGACTGGGGCTCTCAGAGTAGCCTGAGGTAGGCAGTGGTGTGCTCTCCTCCCAGTGCATTTCAAGAAGAGAAAAGACTGGACCAACTCAAGTACTTGTGACTGAGCACAACCCTCGCAGCAAGGCAAGGGCATCTATGCCTTTTCCATGGAGGCAACTTGAGAAAATCTCGAAATGGTGTCTTTAAATATCCCAACTGAAAAACTAATGAAGGAAAACCCACCTAAACTCTTCTTTTTTTTTTTTCTTTTCTTTTTTTTCTCCTGGATAGGAAAACGAATTTATAATCAACATGCAACTGTTCTAAAATTTCCAGTGTAAATTCAGCAGCAAAAAATGGATCTCATATTTTTACACCACCTCCTTTTAAATTATTCTTCTAATATCAGGAAACCTTAACTGCACTTTTCACCACAATACACAGGAAAGGCCACTTAAATCTAACATTTGGTAAACAAATACTGTCATAGCATAAAAAATTTTCAAATCCATAGTTACCAAAGGCATTTTAAAAATAACTCACACTAATAAAGCTTTTAAATCAGGGCATAAAATACACACTTGAGTGCTGGAAGGTCTGGTCTCCAGTCATCACTCTTGGGATTTACATGGGTAGCTTCCATGATGGGCAGTATGAATTATATATGGTCGTTTTTCATCCATCAATATACAAGGAAACCTATGCATCTCTCCAGGCTCCAAAATGTCCAGCACATGCTTACAGCTTTTTGTCCTATATACTAATGGAAATTAAATTAGGATAGCCTATAGTCTTTCTGTGCTGGCAAGTAATCCATCAAAAAAATTGTTTCTATCATACTGCTCTTAGATCACAGTACATTCTGATGCCAGCAGCAATTAATTGTGCATAGTACACATGCATTAAAATGTAAGATCTAAGCAATTTTCTTATATGTTATCTTCAACTTTGCTATAGTCAGTGAGAGAAAGTAAGTATTTAGTGTACCCTCTATTTCTTCTCTGACTAATAATAATAATAATGATAATAATTAACCCACTCCTTCATGAGAAAACTGAGGGGATGTAACCGCAGTTCCTGATCCTACCAGAAGTCTGACACAAAGTCCTTTCTCTGTTTGTGTGTGTGTTTGGTACTTTTATTTTGCCAATTAATCTGAAATATTTGATCTCTTGCACCTGTTACCCCCAATAGACCCAAAATGTGTCAGACCCCATTGTTTCAGCCGTCTCCCTCCCTTTTCTTTTTCTTTATGTGCTCTTTCAACTGAAACTCGGACAATGAGGAGAAAGTACATTTTGATCCTGTTTGGCACGTGCTCATTAGAAACCAAGTAAACACCTCAATAACCCTTAACCTGTAGTTCCAAATGCAAATCTCACATACAAGTAAAGGATTGGCTACCTGTCCCTTTGTCAGGGGAGTGCTGCCCTGTACCATGATTCATTAGCTTTTTGTGGCAAATAAAATGAGAGACTTTGAAACATAATTCTAGTACTTTTTCTGCTTGATGTCAGTTGGGAGTCCGTATCACACGCTCAGTGTTAATTTCACAGAGTTCCTAAGTCTTGCATTTCCCCATAACCTCAATGCCAAACAATCCGGGAGAGTATTGCAATTGCTTTTTTTGTTACCGTTTTCATGCAGCAGGCAGAGACAATCAATATTAGGCCTTAGGCAACAAATCTAGTTACAGATTTAAAAAAAAAAAAACAAAAACAAAAACAAAAACAAAATTGAAGGAAAGATGCAGCGACAAGAAAGCAGCACCAACTGAGCATGCTTCTACTGCAGCACAGACAGAAAAGTAGTGGACGTACTGTAGAAGCTGGCCATTACGTAGTTTTGGCAGCGATCACCAGTAAATTCATTTGGGCACCTGAGAGGAAAAACAAACAAAAAAATGGTAGAGAAAAAAAAACAGAGAAAAGAGAAGAGGTGAATATATGCTAAGAAAGAAGCTCCTTCAGTGTGAACTGATATGACTTGGTGAGTTCACTTTCAGAAACTGAATCTCGGTTTAAGCATGTCAAAATGGCTCGAGGCGTTGAGAGCAACTCATTTGCTCTGTGGAAATGTAAAGAAATCCCCCCCTTGAAAAACCAGCCAAAACCAAACCAATCCAGATCAAAGTGTGTTTCACGATGTGAGACAGAAATTCACCATTCCAGAGTCCCAAATTGGTATTAGGATGCACTTTCCACAAGGCAGCAAGGACACAAGATCTGTACATCACTCCATGAGTTTGTTCTTTTAGGGTTGCACTTTACAGCAGTCTCCCAAACGAGAAAACTGCCAGTGTGTGCAAAACAAATGCATCTGTGAATGAATGGAAAGATCAAAAATCACACAAATGAGAAACATTTTGGAGGTCAATAATGCCATGGTGTACAGATTGTACTTTAGAGAATCAGTCAAAAATTAGTGAGTAAAGAGGCCAGTTCCAGCTGAACTGTGAAAACACCAAGTACTATTGATTTTGTTGCTGTAGTTGGGGAAGAAAGCAAAGTTCAGATTATTTTAACATACTTTCTTGGTTTTGGATTTTCATGGGCAGAGTTTCAGTACATCTTGCTCCAGTGAATCCAGGTTGGCACCTAAAGGGCAAAAACGTGATAAGCAATAGTACACCAAAACCACTGCACTAACAGACTTACACCTGCTGGTCTATGGAGTGGGAGTGCATTAAGTGATGTCCTGGTTAGGTGTTAGTGAAAAACGATCAGAAAAGAGGCAAGAAAGTGTAATCTTTCCAGAAGATAACACTCTTCAAAATTTACAGCAAAAATCCATCAGAGGAAAAAAAAAATCTAGGAAGTCTTTTTGCTTGTCTGTTTTGAAAAAAAAAAAAAAGAATTATGGCTAGCAAAAATGTGTACCGGTTCACTGCTTATTCCACCTCATGAAGGGACCTGATTGAGTTCTTTTTTCAAATTTGCAATGCACTGTTGCTTTCACCAGTCACATAAAATCTACGAAAATACCATGATTTCCCTATTTCTGTAAGGGCATATTGTGTTTTCTGGTAATTTGCTTCGAGGAGGAGCATTTAATACAACAAAAACAGAAAAGCCAAAAATATTCCAAAAAGTGAGAAGACAAACTCAAACCCAAAGTGAAGTACATTCAACATGGCTGACAAATGGAAAAAAAAGTCAGTCCAGTCACTAAGTAAGATGAGAAGGCAGAAGTGCTCTCAAAAGAAGCCCCATAGCTCTCCGTCCTTTCAGTTCACAAGCTCTTCTGCAGAAAACTTCAATGCAGCTTTTCCCCGGTCATAGCGAAGGAAGTTCTCTTCTGTGCTCTGCCTGTCTTTGCTGCTGCTGCCTGTCAGTTCTTCCCTCACCTTTATTCTCCATTCTGGGGCAGAGCTCAGGATCCCAAAATATCGCCATAGTCCTACAGACATAAGTGTGAGTGACTGTCCACCCACCACACTAAATACCTACAGATTTCAGTCTTCTTTCTTTCTCCTTCTTCTCTCCACTGTTACTCAGTATGTAATCTGAAATTACCTGATATCTTCTTTCTTGAACGTGTCTCACTTGTGTTGCTTGTCTTTGTGATGTTCTCCATGAGTTTGCCGTGGTGCAAGAATCTCTCCCTCTTCTTCTCCTGTTGATGATATGGTGCTAGCCTCTTTCTCAAACTTCTTCATCATTTACTTGCCAGGGGCTGAAGAACCCTCTTATTTGCAAGTGCACGTTGTTCAGAACAATCCTTCATCTCTTCTATCCATCTGAGTTTCATGTGTGTTGAAAGCTGTCCCGATTTTTGAAATTCCGCTCTTCCGCAATTGCCTCTAGCCCTAGCAAACAGGGATACTGCTCTTGCACAAGTGGGACTTTCATAAAATCCCTTTGGCAGAAGACCATTATCAGACATAAATGCTAGTATTTTCTTCAAATAAACCATGCAGGAATTATTTTTGTGTAATAAAATATATATTTTGACAATCTGCAGATAATTCTTTGGAGCTTATTATTATTATTTTGCTTATGAAGGAAGGGCGTTTATGTTCTCCAGAGCCAAGGTCACATCTTTTCATAAGTACCCCGTGTGGAGAGATCCCAGTCTCCAAAGATACATTCAACTGAGAAAAATGCAACAAAGATAACTCTGCTATGAAAAGGTGATATTTCTGGGCATGACAGAAGAATTCTTGCATCTTTGAGAGAAGGCAAAATGCCTTTGATAGAAAGTATTTCCATCTGTGCTACTGAATGAGAGTAAAAATATTTTCCACTATTGTGATCTTGTTAAATAACTGTCCCTGGAAAGCTGGCATTAGCACACACATGGCTTTCCATTCACAGAGATCTCTACATCTTGCCTGTCAGGCTCAACCCCTACACAATCTCAAGGAACATGCTGCTGATTAAAAGCCTCATGCTTTGCTCCTGCCACTGGCCATTGGTGGGTTGCTTCCTCTGTGCTTGTTTTCAGATGTTGGTGCAGCTGTGGAGGTGATGAAAACAACTTGAGCGCTGGTGTAGACAAAGCTGAAATCACTTCCAGACCAACCATGGTCAGCCCTGTTGAGATGGTGCCGAAAATAGTTCAGGTGTGTTTATATTCACTCTGAAATCATTGTCAGCAAATGGGCTGGAGCACCTGCCCCTGAGAATGGGCCCAGGGTGGGCCATCTGAGAGGAAAGCTGGGATGAGCTGGTCCTCTGATGATGATGTGTGAATGCTGAAGGCATTTTATTGCTCAGATGTGCAGCGCAGCACTGTTTCCAGCTCACAAACAGCTTGCAATTGTGTCCTTTTCAAAACCCTGTCCTACTCAAAGTTTTCAGACTTTATTCCTTGTGTCTTTCTTTTCTGGATCATTATCCATGTTCCATTTTCTTTTACAACACTAGCAATAGTTGAAGTCAAACAACTTGGAGCAAAAGGTTTGTGCTGTGAGAGCTTTATAATTTCCCTTCTGCCTTCGAGAAGGCTACTCGGACTATTTATTTATCGTATAAACTGGGTAAACCCATGATAGAAGAATTGGTTTTTTCCTCTACACACAGTAGCTGCAAAGAGCAGCATTTGCATGCATTCAGTAGATGCACCTCAGAACACTGAATGCATATCACCAAACTGTTTTTCGGCAGGAGTAGAGCGGCTGAATGGATCAGAAACTCACATTTCCACTTCATTTACTGCCTATAAACAAATGCATTCGGGGAGAACATTTTGATTGGTTGTTTTTCGGTTTTTGTTTTGTTTTGTTTTTTCGTGGGAAGTACAGTACTTTCATATTTAGTAGTCCATTTCATTGCTGAAGTCAGAACCAGTATTTCTATCCCACCTCTTGAAAGAATATCTCTGGAACTTCTCCTTGCATCATTGAAACAAATTTTATCTTTTCACTGGTTTGAATAACCTTCTGCCCATTTCTACTCTAGAAAGGCCTTTACATGAAGACAGATATAGAAAACGGCTATGTCTTTAAAAAGTATGTAATTCACTCTTCTGCTGTTAAGAAAAGCAGCAGCCTACTTCAGTGAGAGAGCAGCTTTATTTTCATCCAGTGAAATTCGGATGTAAATTCATTTCTTCAATAACAACAAAAGCACTAGAAAAGATGGTATCTGTGAGTAAGAAATCAGTTAGTCAGACTAGTAAGGCCTTCATGGTATGATACTTCAAAAGAACACTTTAAAAGTGTAACAGATATTATATTCATACAGATTTTTCTTCAAGTAAGAAGGAAATGCCAGGAATTTTGGTCTTAATTTTGTATTTATTGAAAAAGCTACCTGATCTTTCTGTCTTCAGTGAACCTGGGGACATGTTTCCAGCTGAACAGAATGATTTAAGAATCTCAGTCTCATAGGAAGCCAGTAACATCCAGGCTTCCAAGGTCTATGGCATTTTCAGAATGGGGTTCATGTTCCTGTGAAGCTTCCAAAAATTTTATACACTAGTTTATTTAAGCAGTCTCAAAGCTTCCTTTTTCATCTGTCCTATTCTGAGACTGTTTTGTTCAGTCTGGGGCCGTAATTAAAATACACGTAGGGAACATAGATGCTACCATAGAGGTAGCTGTACAATGTCTGTGTCTTCACACATTTCTTGAGTATTTCACGTGGTTACTGCTTGAAAGCAGGAAATTTTCTCGAAGTTCACATCAGTACCCCTGAAAGCAAGATTGGATCCTGTCTGGATCATTTGTTTTTCTTAATACGCAGTAAGATTTTAACAGAGGATGAATGTGGTATCTTCTTTTTTTTTTTTTTTTTTTAGAATAGGGGATTTACAAAACCAGAGATATCACTTGGAAAATTCCATGGTTGTTTTGAATCTGAGTCATGTTTTTTTGGTTTGGGATAAAACTAATTTAGAATGATATGGCTCATGCTTTAAAAATTTTGTTTTTGCTCTCAACAGATGGACCATATGGAAAAATGTGAACTTGCTACTGAGGCAGAAATATGAAGAGCAAGTACCATATTTCAAGCATTCTGTTTCCACAGGCATGTTCTGGGAGTAGATTTATTTTCTCAGAACAATGAAGGCAATGTGCAGTGATTATGTACTTATTTTAATTAACACTGGAACACTAGAATTAAAAGTAGACATCTGTATTTTTAATGAAATAAGAAGAAAACTGTATTTTCAGTTTCCCCGTACACCCACTTTTAAGTACTCACGCTTTTATTTCTTATGTAGCAGTATTGCATCCTGTTTTACTACTCAACATAAAGTTTTGGTTCTGGCAAGTGGTAGAGGGCATAGCAAATGGCTCTGCAAAATAGTAATGGCCCTGACTGTTCTCAGGGTAAGAATTCTTCTCCACTGTCTTACTGTAAATGAGATTCGCCCTCTCTAACTTTAAAGCTCTGATGCTTTTTCCAAATAGGTCTTGGACCACCCAGGGAGAGGCACATCTGCCAAATCTGGGAAACTGCCTTTTCTTTCAAATCCAGTCTCAGAATTAAAGGTTCTTTCTTGCTTACAACAGGGGGAAAAAGCACCCACTTCATTCAAGTGTCTCTGATATATAGTATTAAAGTAATTAGCCAGTCTATAACATCATCAAAAAACATACACAGATCTCTGAATGGAAAAAAAAGTCCCCATACCAGTGAAAATGGGACACCTCTGAAACTGGCAAGACAATGTTAATGATTAGCAAGTCTCCCAGATGCTCAGCTCTGCTGCCCTGAAGTTTTTTGAACAATATTTGAATAAGAAGCTGAAACACACAGGTAGGCTCTTGTACACGCCCTGAGGAGTCATAGCAAACTGCTCATCTTGTACTGCTGGTTTACAATGGTCATGCACATTTCAGACAAATCTTTCTCTCTCTCAAAAAGGGATGCAACCCACCACAGCACACTTTTCCATATTCACTTTAACTACAAATGATCCTAAAATCAACGAAACATACATCACTTTCAGCAGCAGAGACATCTGAAATCCCAAAGCAAAACAAAGCCTGTGAAGTGTAGGTTACATCAACCTTCTACAAAAAAAAAAAAGAAAAAAAGAAAACTTACAGGTAAACCAGAACATTGTGCTGCTTGGTGGGGGTTTTTGATGATTTTTTTTGGTTTGTTTGTTTACCTTTCTTTTTTTTTTTTACATTAACAACAGAGACAAGCAGTCAATGTCTTCCTGGCCTAATGAGAGCATCATAGACCTTCATCTAACTCACCCACCAAAATTATCTTCACAATTAGTGTTCTTTCGCTTTTCATCCCAGGGGACTGAAAAATTATGCAGTTGCAGCTGATGGCAGTCTTTACCAACCACCATCTCTTGTCTGTCAGAAAAACAGCAATATTCTCACAAAAGTGCACCCTTTCCACTCAACCCTCTTAGGTACCAATGATGTCTCCCAAGGTTTAAATGATGAGTTGCCTCTCAAGCTAGAGAGAAGCAGCCCCTATGACTAGTTCATCTCCAGGGATAAATGCTACATGATTTGCTCCCAGGCAGGAGATAAACTCCAGTGCTGTAGCTCTTCCTGGGTGTTCTCCAAGACAAGGGACTATCACAATACCCCAAAACAGCACGGGTCAGGACCTGAGGAAGGTGCACAAGCACCTCCTTGAACTAAATCCATATGTATTCCTGATCCTCACGCAAGATAGTAACCTCCACCAATTAACGTGACATTCATTGCTTTTTATGCAATTAAACACAACAACCAGTTGTGAATCTGATCTCCTCAGAAACTGTTCAGTTACTACATCAGACAATAAAAATAACAGTTTCTCCTGTACAAAAGGTAATTATCCAATGCAGTTATCCACGCACCTTTTTTTTTTTTTGGCTAAATACGGTGTATCTAGTTTACAGTATCTGTTTCATTATTTGTAATATAAGGCTCAAGTTGTGTTACTTTATGCCGTGTAAACGTCAATGGAGGTTGCTGTGCCATTATCATGTGAGAAGATTTCCTGGTTAGTCTCTGCTATGCCTCATATATAGAACACAGATGCCAGTCTTGGTATGTTATTTTCACATCCACATGGTTAAAAACGAAGAAATGCAAGTTCAGAAGAAGAAATTGTTCAGGTGCTCCTTTAAAGAAAAAACATTTGTGGAAACTGGTGGTTCCAAGAAAAGAGGCAAGTAGGATTTCTTACCTGCACAGGTATCTTGGGGGGTTTGGGAGGTCTTTAACCATATAACACTCTCCCCCATTTACACAGAAGGCTTTCTGCTTTACGTCACATTTTGTGAGATGACTTGTCCCAGTTGTAGATGTGGAAGTGGCTGGAAAAGACAAGAACAAGAATATGGATCAGATGCTGTTTTTCTTCCTGACTGGTAAGTGTACTTGTATGTGAGGGAAGAAGTAAGGCTAGGGATGATTTGGCAACTCTTACCACAAGAACCAATAACTTGACCTTGTATTCTGTTGACTGACACAGGGACTGGAGTTTAAATACACACCTCAGACATACATAATCCCCACACTCAGGCTGGGAGGAAGTGAGGGTTTCCCTAGCCCTGTCCATGAAGTGACCTTAAATTTCTGCAACACTCATGTCTATTTCACTAAAAACGTGTAATTTACGTGGAGCAACTTATATTGCATTAAGTGCATTCAAGTGATTTTGGGGTGTGAGAGTTGCTGATACAGCGCCCAATAAAATCAGGACCTGGATGAGATTTCTTCCTGGCATTGCCCTGAAGTAGGTATTTTTCAAGAAGCTTAACCTGAGTCCCTGTGCTGATTCAAGACCTCAGTCCAGCTATTTCGCTCTTCCCAAGGGAGAGGGTGAAAGGCTGACTGCTGAATGCCTCTACCCTAGCTCATAAATGAGAGTTGTGGCTACCCTGGTTCAACTATGCAGGAGGAAGAGGACAGGGAAGTTGGAGATTTTGAACCTTCCTGTGCATATACAATTGTCACCATTGTGTCCACAGGAATCTTTGATCCAGAGGCCAACTTAGCATCTCCTGCAGATGGGCTCATGATCATGGAGTATTTTAAATGGCTAAAACTATCTGCAAACCATAAAAAGTGGTCAAGATTCCTGGATGCATTTTGTTTAGCCATGTCCAGGTGTACAGAAGTAAGAAATTTTGTTACTGTGCTCAAAAAATCCCAGAATACAGAATATCACAGATTATGCGGAGTTGAAAGGCATCCACAAGGATCATCGAGTCCAACTGCTGGCCCTGCACAGGACCATCCCCAGGAGTCACACCACCTGCCCAAGAGTATTGTCCAAATGCTTCTTGAACTCTGTCAGGCTTGGTGCTGGACCACTGCCCTGGGGAGCCTGTTCAGTGTCCAACCACCCTCTGGGTGAAGAACCTTCTTCTAATATCCAACCTAAACCTCCCCTGACACAACTTCAGGCCATTTTTGCAATCAATCACCAGTGTATGAGCTTCTTTCTCTTTCTTCCATGTTGCCTTTCTTTCATGGGGTGCCCTAGTCTAACAGGCCAGGAAAAAACCTCCTGTGACCTCTTTCAAAACTCAAACTCCCTCCTGCTTTTCACTTGCACCCACCCATTGTGTCACATCTCCCCAGATTCTGATCCTGACTGGGGCCTCTTAGTGCTAATGAAATGCAAACATGGAGTACTGATTCCTCTTAATAACACATTCCTTTCTCCTGGCCCCTCAAAGCGTGATTTATAACCTCTCAGACGAGGATAAATTTATGTCTTGTCTAGGGGCAGGAAAAGGGGTCATGTTTTAAGAGTAGTCTGACACTCTTTCAGGCAGCACCGGTTCAAACAGGACTTTGCACCCAATGTTGACAAAAGGCTGGCCAACAGACTGCCATCCAGCCAGCAGAGAAGGGCCCTCTGTGCTTGATGTCAGTGGGTTGACAACCATGAATCTCAGGATGGGGAGACTTGCCTTGTAGAAGAGCCTTTCCTTCTCCACTGGCTTGAAAGGAGTCTGGATTATTGGCCCAAACGAGATGCCTGACATGACAGGCTATGTCATACCAAGACCCAGGACTGACAAATGTGAGTAGAGCAAATTCCATCTGTACAGTAATACATACTTTGAAGCCTTTGCGAGGCCCAATAGGTAAACCCAATATTAAGCTTATCCCTGCTGATAGCCTATCCACCATTGTGTCCTTTTACCTTATTAAAAAGCAAAAGGGCACACTTAACCTTGAGACAAGCACTCTGAGGATCAGCATTTCTGAGGATTCTCAAACTCAGAATGATGGCGCCTTAATTTGGAAAGGCAAAAACACCAACATTTTGGAAAAAAAACCCCCACCATTTTGCTATCCTGCTGGCTAATGGAATGCTTTAAATTGAATAATGAAAGTAGATATAGTAAGAAGTGGACTTGTACCTCTCTGTAATTGTTTCCATAATCTCACTTACTGCCTTTTTTTTTTTTATTCATCAGCTCAATCAAAAGCAGAATACTGAGGAGTTTCAAAGTAACAGTTACTTCCCAGCTGATGTAAGTGAGATTTGGACAGCAGCAATTGCTCTGAACTGATTACTAGAAATGGGAATAATCTGCAGCTCTCAGAGAAACCTCATGATACAAGGGCTTTGCACATATTTGTGAGGAGTGTCTTTACCCACGTTTTTGGCATCACATATTCAAAACTGTTGTATGAATCTTGCACAAGAATTTTCTCTGCATTACTGATCTGCTGGCACCATAGTCTCAGTCTGCCTGAGCTTTATGATGGGGTGAGGGGAGGAAAAAGGTCTCCAGTGAGTTAATTCTGATATTAATTTTTCTTTGCAAAGTATGCATAGTTTTTATGGCATATAGCCAGTATTCAGTGTATGCACTCTAAGTCTACTTTGCCAATTAAACACAAGAAACACTAACTATGGTTTTGGGTTTCACTTAGAGCTACATAACGGAAGAAATGTGGTGTTTGGGAGCAGGTGTTCGTCAGAGTCCATTTCATACAGTCCATAACTAGCCCCAAAATACTGCCAGTCTGTACATCTATAGCAGACACGGGCTTGGAGGATGTATAGTGGGAATGACCAGCAGTGGTGAGGTAAAGCACAGCTGTAGACCACGTATCTGTGTGTTGTTACTTCATCTACTCAAAATATGTACCTCCTTTCTTTTCTGCAATGTTTTCTTCAGCTATACAAGCACGAGATAGAAAAGTTGTGTTCTAGAGCCCTGTACCAAACACCAGCCTACTGAAAGGACTAAATTACATGCATTACATGCGTATTACAATTTGAAAATATCATGCATGAGATAAACATCTGAAAACACTGCGCACTCTACCTTCCCCTCCCTCTTCCCTGAACACAGAAGCACCATGTTTAAAAAAGCAACTGCAGGCAGTGTGAACAAAGTCCCTATTAATGCAAATATTCACATGGCACTGAAAAACAATGAGATCTGCTCCCATCCATGGGAATTGCCTAAAGACATTAACAAGAAGAAAAATAGAAGCTATTGCATCTTTTAAAAGCTACTCTCTAAAAGGTGAATTACCGCTTAAAACTACCTTAGGATCATTTAATGAGAAGCAGATACAACTGAGCTTACCTGGGGAATCTCTGACCCTTTTTTGCCTTGAAATAGAAAAATGCATTCTCTTTCTCTCTCTTACTTTCCAAAAAGCCCTCTGACGTTGAATGTCTACAGCACCAAGACTCTCAGACCCTGCACAGGTGAGACAGTCCACTGAGAAGAGCCCTAAGGGATCTCTGACTCAGGTCAGACTGAGAGGGAAGGTCTTTGCAACCTAAACAGAATAGTATCCATGCCTCTTTGAACTGAGTTTCTGCAAAGCTGGTGTAAAATCAAAGGACACACTCAAAGTCATGCAAGGGGGCCAGTGAGATGCTTGTGACTCTATGGAGACAAAGTGGCAGCTGCAGCATAAATTCCATTGTCACTGGAAGGCCACTTACTGGAGGTAAATATGCCACCTTATTGGACTGCAGGTGGACACCTTTCCAGTCCCCTTTTGTGAATCTGCAGCTCATGCCAATGGAAGAGGAAGGGACCTGCATGGAGTGAAGAAGGGACAGAGGGAGTGAAGGAGGTGAGGAGAGAGTGCACACAAGTGAGCTTTGGGGTGATGAAGCGTATGCCCCCAGATGAAAGCCAACTTTACTAGCTCATGTTCCCTCATCTGAAGTTCACTCATTTATTTGAAAGCATAATCCAACTCCCTCTTGACTCGCTGATGTGCAGTTTAGAGATGATCTGCATAGATGATGCCCTGGTCTGCAGGGTAGATTGATTTCCTGTGTAACCTTGGCCGTAGCACTTCATTCCTCTATATCTCCATTAAACCACTTACATTTTCTTCCCACTGAGTACTGAGCCTCTTCAACTCACTCTGACTTCTGTGATGCACCCAACTTGCAATGAACTTGCAATACAGAAAACCTTGGCATTTCAGCTGCACTGAATGAGGAAAGCTACTGGTGCCAGCAGAACACAGGACAAAACCTGAGAGCAATCAAAACCTAGCCCCTTTCTGAACAGACAAGAATTTCCATTTTACCAGATGTGTAGAAAGATGTTTCACATCCTTCATACTTAATTGTTCCAGACCTGAAACTGCATTCATGTAGCTCTGAACATACCAAAGGTTAAAAAAAACTGCCAAGACCAACAAATAAACACCAGAGGAAAAACAAAAAGCAAACCAGCCAAATCTCTATCTGAGACATCTACAGTATGTTTATTGGGGCTGCTCAGAATTTTTCACATTGCTTTTGTGATGTAATACCCTAAACTGGATGTTCAATGTGGTTATAAATTTTTTCAGCCTCCATCTCTGCAAATAACATGCAGTGTAATAGATTCCTGGGAACTTCACTGGAGATCATTTAAGGATGTGTTTAGCCAGCACCTGGAATTAAGTGCTTACAAGTTATTGGAATTATTCTCTGTCCATAAGATAGTGCTTTCTCACTTTGGCACTATCTTTATGAGGATCAGGGCCAGAAAGAAGGAAACAGGAAATCACCGGGGTCTGCAAGATAGAAACTTCAGGAAAGACTGAGAGCAAATAAACTCTTGCTGAACCAAGCCAGCACGTCCCTCTTCTCCCTACGACATGGATTCAGCGGTGGTTTCCTCTCACAAACCCAACCTTAGCAAAGCAAAGGAAAGCAAAAAAAAAAAAGTCAAAAAAAAAAAGTCAAAAAAAAAGAAAAGAAAAGAAAAGAAAAACAAAGCACAGACACTTCAGCTTGCTGCACCACCCGATCGCTTCCTCCCCGATAGGACAGCAGACTGACCCAGTTGGCAGGCGCGAGACTGCGGGACCTGCACAGCATCTGGCTCACCACAGAGGGTCAAGAGGTGACACATGCTAAACGTGGCTGACCAGGAACAAGTTTTTGTTTGCTTCGTTTCAGTTTGAGGTGCAGAAAATATGGGCACAGACACACACAGTCCACAGGCTGCTAGCGAGGAAATGCAATCACTGCTTGCGAAACGAAGTTTTCAGAAAAAGGGTGGAAAACATGGGCTGTGGAAGAATTCAAGTGAAGGGAAAGACGTGATTGAAACTGAGGTTGTGAGGCAAGGCATACTTTTTCACTGCCATGAGAGATGTCAGCTTTCACTTGAGGGTTGTGTGACAAGCATGAGCAAAAGGTCTGCAAGAGCCTTTAGAAAGCATTCCCCACCTGGTGAAGGGAGGTATGAATGGAAAAACACAAGGGAATGACAGACCAGAGGGTCCCAGGAGGAAAAATGTGTGTGTTGTGGGGAGGGACAGGAGAAGAAAAGAAGAAAGGAGGTGCAGAGGAAATATGCACAGATTGAACCAGTGCAGGAAAAACAGGTCTAAGCTCAGGAATGCTAAACAGACAGACAGAAGAGGAAGTGCTTTTACTATTGAGGGACTCTGAAAAAACCTTGAAAATACCGGGAATGAGTGTGAGGGTCTGAAAACTTAGAGACCTTAGATTAAAGCAGACAGCAGATAAGGAGCTGAATGCAACTATCAACATACATTGAAAGTTATCCAGTGTGGAGTCCTTTGCTGTACTGGAGAACATCCTATCACGTGGAAAAACCTGGGTGGCCAAATAAACGGTAGGAAAGGCTTCCTGGCTCACCTTGCTTCAGAAGCCACACCTCACTCTTTTCCACGGTCTCAGTGCAGCAAGGTAAGGTACATAACTCATTGGACTGGAAACTTTTAGTGGGCAAAGCCCATGCAAAAGAACACATAATGCATTTGTTGAGAGGAGCTCCATCACGGCCACCCTTACTCCTGTGTATCTCACAGCTCCTCCACAGAGCTCTGAAAGGTCCCTTCAGGCTTCTGACCACCAGTGCAGGTGCAGAGGAGACCCTCGAAACTGTAAAGGAGACTAAAAGGGGAAGGGGAGCTTCACAAATCAGGAGCTGCACAGATAGTCCAGTTCCTCCTCTCCCTGTCCTACTCCTAAGCCATTGTACACAGAAGAGAAAACAGCTGCTGAACAGGTGAGAAGCCACCTTCTTCTCTATGCCAAGGCACAGGTATCAACCTCAGGAGAAATGACTGAACCAAATCACTGGGCAGGTCAGGTTTTCCCACTGGTGTCATGACCCTGCCTAGTCAATGAGAAAGGCACTATTGCAACCATTTGTGGCTGTACTACAGCCTAGAGAGGTGACTGATGGGACCTAAAGGGAAACCTCACAGCTGTCAGGAGGACAGGGCTTGAGACAGCGAAGCAGTGGGTTCTTTTCTCCAGTTGCAAACATCCCAATTCTGCAAGGCAGTTTTGGGAGCGCTCTAATGCAAACAGCGTCATTTCTGCATAGGGCAAGCAACCATAGTCAATAGTTTTAACTCAAGAAGACTTTTCTGTTAAAAAGAGGAGAAAAAAGAAACTTGACAGAACTGAAAGGACAGACAAAGATGATGAAGATTATGAAGAGAGACTGCTGTCCTTCAAGAAACTGTCCAGAGAGAATCCTTACACTATCCTAAGGCCCTGACAGCTACTCAAATCCAACTGCAGATTTGGCGTGGCAATAAGCCCCCTCAGGAGTAAGGCAGCAAGTACAGCTCTACTAACAGTGCTTTCCCTGCCTCAGGGTGGAAAATCTGGATTTTTTTCTCTTCTCTAGCCCACATCTGATGCTTTCTGCAAATGTTGATCATTTAGTTCACCAGTGCTGTAATCCACATGAAATTACTAAATTAAATAATGATAAAAAAATCTAGGTCTGATTACCTGCAGTTAGGCTCAGCTCAGGTAGAAGAGCTGTCTTGCTCCTGAAAGTTACTGTGGCAGAGGATTGTATTACATATTCTACCTGGTACCATCAAGTTTGCCCTGATGGGCATGTAGTGATACTGACATAACTATCTTCTTATCACGCTGAGTATTGAAATAAATTCATTCCATTATAATATAGTCAGTCAAAATCTGTTCTTGTTCCTCTTTCCTCAAAGGATTTTTCTCTATGATTCCAAGTATCCAATTATACTTCTGCAGATAAGTGCAAAATCTTTTTCCTTTTTTAGTTCTAGCTGCTGACAGAGATGCAGGGATAATAAAGACTATTTAGCAGGTTATGAAAGAAAGCATGCAAGCTTTCTACTACAAATGATGTTTCATATAAATTCAACATGATAATCCTTGTCATGAATCCTACTTCAGGAAAGCATTTCAGCAAGAATATACCCAAAAGAGAACAAATAAGCCCACACAAATTCAAGATTGCACTCAAGTACCTGCTTATTTTATAGCCACGTTCACTTCCATGTTTTTCCCTGGTGTCTTTAAAAAGTTTTTCTGGAGTAGAATGGATTTCAGCACAGTGCCTTAAGTGTCTAGCCTCGTAGAAAGCAAGGCTTGCCCACTGAAATGCCTCACATTAACTAAGTCTGCAAGAGGAGCCTGTGTCTGCAACCTTTCCCTGAATAATTCTAAATGTCCAGTCCAAGATTCCTAGGCACCCATTAATCTGTTTCTTATTGCATACTCTGCAGTGAAAAACACAAATAGGTTACTAATTCCATAATGAAAGAAGCTTTCATTGGTTTTGAAGCACATCTTCACAGACATTAAGGACATGCTCCCTCCCCACGCCCCCATCCCCAAAGCACAGAAAACTATCTGTTGCTTTCCCGGTGGCCATGGGAAGAAGCCACTGGAAACCTGAGGCATGAAAGGGATGTGCTGACCCTGAGGCAATTGGAGCTCAGTCTCTTTAACCAGCCTGAGGTCCCTGGGCTTCTTCCCTGGTGGGGAGGAGCAGAGTAGCAGAGATTAGCTCTTCCCATGTGATGGTAGCTCTTGTGACACACTTTGACACAGGCTAGTACAGAAATATGCCTTCTTTTCTGAGTCAAAGATACAGCAAAGGCAAGTTCTCTCAGAAAACACAAAGGGTGGCTCACAGGTTGCCAAGTATCTCCTTGATATCTATGATAAGAAAGGATTACAAGAAAGGGTTCCCAAAAGGACTGGCAGGTACGAAGATAAGTGAAGAATAAGAATGCTTATCAAAGACAGCTTCCTTTCTAATGCACTGAAGCCTGAATTTATTCACTAGTTTACTTGGATGTTTGTATTCCATGAGAGATTTCCAAGGTCTTGGACTTTTTACTTTTTTTTTCTTTCTACTTTTTTCTTTTATTTACTGTACCATTAAAAATTAGTTTTGAAATATAACTGGTAGGAAAGGAGAGAGGCTTATTCTCTTGCTGTTAAAACTTATTCCTTAACTTGAAATGCACCAATCCCCTTGGAGAACAGCAAGAGAAACTGTTAGACAGAGCTACTGGGTCTCTTATACAGGCTCTGTTAGAGGATCCAGTCTCCTGTCCTGTTTGGGAGTTGCTCATTGAGACTATGGAGAAAAACCCCAGTGGGTACACAGGGAAATTTTCACTCTCCTATCCACAAGCACAACCATGGGACCCATTATTTCTGAAAAACACAGAGTTACCACTTCCCTGCTTAGAATTTCTCTCTCCAGAGGAGAGCAGTGTAGAGGGACATTATTAGGTGTTTGGACTCTGTAAGCAGGGTCCTTTCATTTCAAACTGTCAAAGCACTTAGAATTCCCATCAAAGAGCGAGCTTTCTGTAGCAAGAGAGCCTTTTCTCATTTCCCTCCCTAATTTCCTGCCTGGAGGTATGAAATTGTCACTCTTTATAGTGCTGCTTGAAAACGAGTGCGTATGAAGTGGCACTCAGGGAAAACATACTGGTGACAGTAAAAAGACAAACAAGAATGGCCTAGAAAACATGATTAGTGAGGCAAAGCAGAAAGATTTCAGGTTGCCTAGCCTGAAAGAATTTTTTTTCCTGCTGTGAAGTGTAGTCGTGGTGGGTCTGACTGCAATAGGCTTCAAAGGATTGCGTGATACGTCAGGAGGTGTTACACCAGCAAGCACCAGCTTAGTGTGTCCTCAGTGAACCCCTGCCTGGACCTCTGCAAACTGCTGCACTCAGCAGCTGTGAGCGCAGAGGAGCCAGTTCTTATGCCCAGAGCCAGTCCTGTGAGACTGCTCTCCCTCCCCTGCCCTCAATCCTGTGATTTCTTCCACCATCTGCATTAAAAGATGTGCAGTAGTTCACGTTGAGCTCCCCAAAAAAAGCTCTGTGGCAAAGCTTCCCAGGTCACTGCAAAGGGAATGGAGTGCTGCCCCTTGTATCTGCTATCAACTCGGTTTCGTAAAAATGAACAGAAGCATAATTATTGCAATAGAAAGGACTACTTTCCTTCTATGAACAGCACTGTTTGTTCTCACACCTTATTTTCACCTGCTAACCTGATTTTATTCAGATGTTATTTCTGCAGTGAAGTTATATTGTAATGTGCTGATACAGTAACTGCCATTTAATCAGTACCTGTTCTCAAGAAACATCAGAGAGGACTACGCAATAAACATGTCACTGTGCCAGACAGTTTTTAATGTTTATAAAAAGGTTGAAGTTTTTTTCACTTTAAAAGAAATACATTAAAACAAGCACAAGGTTATTTTTCTAGCCTCTAAAGGAAGTCTAGTAACAATTATGTGGAAAAATAAAATGTGTTCTTGTTGAGAATAAATGGCACATTTCCTCCAGCAGTTAATTTCTACGATCTGGTTATAAATCTGTCAAAAATCAGATTCCAGGCAATTGCTGTGTTAATAGAATCACTTGCATACTCATGTATTCATCCAGATTCAGACCTGCAGAAGGGATGGATCTGTAGGAATAAGAAAATTTTGATTCAACAGCCTGATCAGAGCGTGTCATTTCACAAGAGACAGTCTCAGAGTGAAGGAGAACACGCAGTCCACATGAACATCATACTTTCTACAGAAAGAAAAGATTTTTGTTCAGCTAAGGGAGGAGATATGGCAGCAGCGCATGTAGCCACATGACCGAAAAAAGAACCCTGTTTACACATGGTAGCTGCCTTTCTAGAATGAACCAATTTGCCAAGGCAGTGCTATCCTTAGTCCTTGCTCTTCAGCCTTAAAAGAGACTCTTTGCTGGTATGGAGCTCCTCTTGTACAAAGAAAGGCTGAGAGAACTGGGTACAGCCTGGAAAAGGGAAGGCTTCAGGATGACCTAATTGTGTCCTGCCAGTACCTGAAGGGAACCTACAAGAAAGCTATGGAGGGACTACGAGGACAAGAGGGAATGGATTTAAACTAAAGAGAGTAGGTTTAGACTATGTGTTAGGACGAAGTTCTTTGCTGTGAGGGTGGGAGGCACCAGAACAGGTTGCCCAGAGAGGCTGTGGATGCCCCATCCCTGTAGGTGTTCAAGGCCAGATTGGCTGGAGGTCTGAGCAAGCTGGCCCAGTGAAAAGTGTCCCTGCCAACGGCAGGGGGGTTGTACCAAGTTGATCTTTACAGTCCCTTCCAACCCAAACCACTTTATGATTCTATGATTCTGTTATGATGCCTTAAACCCCAATGGTTTTCTTATTTTTCTACCTTGTAAGTTTTATAGGTAATAGAAGTAGATTTTAGAAACACTCCTTTCTCCCTCCTCCCCGTAGTACCCCTTACTTTATACATTCCTTAATCCTCTCACCCCATTCCATACTCCCCATATCAACCCTATTCCCATATCCAGTAGAAGATGTTTTGTCTCTTGTCAAGGCAAGCCTGTCTTGTTTGGAGAACGCTTGTATCTCGGCCTAAACCGCAGGACAGAGTCAAGGAACTGGGTGACTCTGCTCTCTGTACTCCGAAGATGACGAAGGATGATGAAGAGGGGGTCCCAAAAAGCCCCCCGACCCAATTCCAGGAGGTGGGCCAGGGGGTGGACCAGAGCAAAAGCCACGGGGAGGACACACTTGGGATTGGCCAGATATTGTTATAAATGTAACATCTCGGGCACAGCCCGGGGCGTGCGTCGTTTACCATCTATTGCCTTGGCACAATTAAACCCTTTCTTATCTCACCCCAACTAACGGCTCCTAGATTTTTTTTTCTTAGCACCAGCTGAGCAGGCATCAGTTATTTATTATTTCTGTTACTGTAAACAGAGTTAGGATGCTGTTGTGTACCAAGACAGAGGAGAACAACAGTAAGAAATGCAAAGAGTTCACAGGCCCTGTAAAGGGCAAGAAACAGAGGTATGGAGAGATTGGGGCACAAAAAAGCAGCATGAAACTCTTGATGGTGGCAGCCAATATTTTTTGTAGCTTCTTCCAGAAGAGAGAATATCCCAAGTAAAATTAAGAGGCATGGCTTGCAGAGAACCCCCAAGCAGTGGGCAACGTTTGAAGTGGATGTGTGAACAATGGATTTACTGAAAGCAGCACACAGTTGCTGCCTGGGGTTGGGAACTTATAGGGTGAGTGGGAGGGAAGAGGGGATAAGCTGTAAGGGTGCTGGTCTGCAATGAGATGAGAAACAACTAGAGGGATGCAGAAGGAAAGCACTGGTGACACTGGAAAAGCCTGATGGTTAGAAACAGAGAAACTCCTGAAAGTCTCCAGGACAGGACAGAAATTTTGCACAAACCAGTGAAAGGGGAAGCTAAAAAGTGTTTGGGTCCAACATCTTAGGCAAACGCGTCAGTGGAGCTCTCCTGAGGATACGGAAGATGCAGGCTCAGCACTTATTTATTTAAAAATATTGTCTTCTAGTATGAGCTAAAACAAGAAGATCAATAGTCTGAGTCTTTAAAAACCTTGAGTCAAATCTTCAAAAACCTGAGTTTAGTTTAGAACAGCAGGATATAAAAAAATCATTCACTTACTGTTTTTATTGTTTTGTTGATAAGCCTTTGAGCTTATCTTGTGTTGTTAGACTTTCCCTTTTTCCTTTCAAGTGAAAGCTAAAATGCGGCTTGAAGAAAGAACCCAAATGTTGCCAGGATTCTGTCTGCCTTGTGTGCTGGTAGCACTGCAACAGCACTTTACCATAGTCTGAAAAATAATCAATCCACTTGAGAGGCAAAGTGCCTCCAAATATTGCTTACAAAGGATCCTTGGCTGCTGTACCAAAATACCTTTGCAGACTGAACTGCAAGGAACAAATCACCAGCCTGTGATGAAGGCTTTAGTAATTACCCATTTTTTTTGACCCTCAGAAACACTGACAGAAGGTTCAGCCTTTTCACAGGACAAAAGTAGTAACTGGTCATTTCCTCCAGGGCTGAGAAGTGTGTGGGGGAAAGGCCTTGGATGCCAGCCTGGTTTGTGTGGCAGCGCCGTGGCTGTGCCCAGACAGCACCACAACTCTGTGCTGCCAGAGACAAAGCTGTCGGTGTGAGGCTGCACCTCAGAGCTCTGGGGGCTGCTTGCAGAGAGTGACGCCTCTTCTTTCTCTGCTCTCAGTCCTCTCCTATAGCCTTTTTTACCAACTTGCGTCTCCAGAAACTCAGCAAGCTTCCTGGCACGAAGACCCCACTAAGTAAGGACATCAGTTCTAGTCTAAACCAATCCTGTCTTTCACAGGATGCACTTCCTCACTGGAAAACACTTCAAGGTCAGTGAAGTCAAGCCAAAGTTTGATTATTTCGGGGCAAAACAGAATGATTTTTCTTTCTTCAGGGTATTCTCTTACAGCCAAGCAAAGCTGACTTCATGTCTTTTTCAACTTTCCTGTTGTATCAGAGGCCCATGTCAGCTGTCTGCCTTACTTAACCTTGGTCAGCAGGACACAGATAGTGCTGGGGCAGACACTGTTGTCTTCCTCAACACTGCTTCATTCCATCGAAGCCATGCATTTCGTTACCAACAGCAGCCATATCATGGAAGCAATGGAAGTCTTTTGTTGGTAACATGCCAGTGGTGAGCTAAGTTACAGGGCTTGTGCAATCTTTTACTCTCACAGTGCTGTAGATATGACCTCTGTATGCCATTAATTTCCATGGCCTTTATGAAACTCACTGAGTAGGATGAAATTGCATTTTACTGTGAGAGGAGTCTGCTTTGAGACAAAAGGGCAAACAGGCCAGGAGAATTTATCTGCCAGAGTCTCTTATGACCTGAATGAAATGAGAAACTGATGCCACTGTGTGAGAGAGAGAGAGAGAAAGAGAGAGAGAGAGAGAGAGAGTGTCCTTCTCTCTGTCATTTTTGCATGATTTCTCTGCTTTTCTTTACATGCACCAATAAAGAGTGGTCCTAAGAGCAGTTTTCTTTAATGATTCTAAAGCTTAAGAGCAGCTACTCAGATTAAATAGTTTGAGACAGTGCTGGCATGAAAATGCCTGAATTTGAGCATCTAAATGAAAATTTTCCTTTTTAGTTAGGGATGAAAACAAAGACTAGATTAAAACATTCACATGTGGGGAAAGATAAGTCTAAATCAGTGGATGATAGCTCTGATTAAAGAGTTGACTAAGGGAAAAATGAGTTCACATATAATAAAATGAAACTAAGAATAATGTGAAATGCATTTGCTTAACTAATTTTTTTCTTCTGGTTTTGGCCTGTTAGTTTTGTGTGGTCTTGCAGAAATTTGCTGTGGAATACAATCTTCCCTTCATTACTTATGCTGATCAGAAGAAATGTGGGTATCAAAGAGATATCCATTAAGAGATGATGCTAGAAAAAAATAAATTAAAAAGAACTTTCCTATGTTTTACAAAGCTAGAAATAAGTTCAAGAAGCCTGATGAATATATTAAGCAAATTTGTGCTTCCAAAAGCATGAGGAACATTTTTCAGTTCCTAAGTTTTATTTCCTAAACAGTAATCAAAGCAAAAGAAAAACATCAAGAAATCCGTGGACAACATTCAAGAAAAAGGAGACATCAGGGAGAATGCTTAATATTTGTAGAGGCATTTGAAAGTAAAAAATTGGGAAAAATAGAGGGATCTACCTTTATTTTTATATTTCCTTGAAAAAGAATGGGAAGACTGACAGTCATAGTTTTCTCTGCAAGGAAACAATTAGTTATGTTTATGAACTTGCTCAAAGTTACAATGAAGTACACTGCATGAGAATTGGTAAAAAAACCCCCCAAACTTTGAACTGAATAATTATACAAAGCTTTTAGGCATATTGTCAACACATGCAGCTTTTTACTAGTGCATATCCTGTGTATGTCTAGTGGATGGGTGCAGTATATGCTGTTTGTGACGTGGACACCATTACTTATGTCTGAACACCAAAAATCCTTGTTTTTTCTTTTTGACTCATTTTAGTGCTCAGTAGTTGCGACAGTCACAAAGTGGTTCTCCTAAAACAAAAGATACAAGCATTTTGCTATAGCATGCTGCTGGTTTTGGCTGGACTGGCACCAGAAACTGGGCTCATCAACCCTGAAGCTGCCTTGAATGAGGGAGTCCGAAAATGGAAGTACCTAAAAAATCAGCAGCCTTTTCATAAAATCTGAGTTTAAATGCAACAGTATGAACTTGTAGTGGAATTAGGAATCTTTGTCTTGTAACTGAGCCCAGTGTTTGGCCCAAAGTCAATAGCAGACACATTTTACAAATGAGCAAGAACAGGATGCCATTCATTACCTCCCATCTTTCACACATATTCTGTGTGGTCTAGGGGAGTGTGTCCCATTGCAAAAAGGAATGGAAGAGGTTATCACTTTGAGATAAAATGGGAGAAAGTAAGTTTCAGGGATTTCATCTTTGACCTTATTGTTGTCTGAAATTTGCTAACCAGACTGTTTCCAGAAGCTGGAAAAGAATTATGGTTGCCTAAAATGATACTTCTGACTCCACACAGAGCTGCAGTCCAAGTCTGGCTCTCACTGTTGCAGCAGTGGACCTATAGAGCAGAGCATTTACCCTTTCTGTTTTCAGATTCCTGCACCCTCTACCCAACAGTTTTTTCTAGGCTGTGCAGACCAGGAGTCCAGTCTGTCTGACTCCTTGTTTCTTGTCACATTTTTTCCTTCTTGTCATCCCCAAATCTCTCCTCTTCACTAGTTGAAGCTATTCCTGTTTATTCTCCCTACCCTACCACATGCCCTTATGGCACTGGCCCCTGAGGTGTAAGGGCAGAAAGGATGCCTGTGGGCTCCAGCAGCACCACACCCTGACAAACGCTGCCCTGCCCTCCTGCAGCAGCTGGTGATGTGCTAGGATGGCAAAGGTGCAACTTTCCTGCAACCAGCTTGAACAGAGGCTGTCCCCTTTCCTAACCTGCAGGTTTGTCTGGCAGGCAGGCAGGAGAAGTGAGTAATCAGGTCGAGGAAAAGAGCCTGGGCACTGGTTCTTGTGTGGGAGCAGGCTCGACACAGTAACCAGACCCATCAGTAATTGCATCCCCTGCATGTTCTGGTGTGCCTGGCTCCTCTCCTAGACTGACTGCTCTCTGGAGACAGGTCTGGTTATATCTTGATACAGAACATGCCCTTGGTATTAAATAAAGGGTCACAAAGAAAAGCCTCAGTTCAGCTACTTAGTCTGAAGAAAAAAAAAAAAGGCATTTTAGAGCTTATTGCTTTGGATTTGAAATTGGATATTCAGCTTTTCCGTGGGTTTCTTTTCTCTAGCACTTACCTAGGCCTTTCTGGATTTTTACTAGAGAGTGACAGGCACATTATGAGAGGAAATTACCAAGCAACAGAGGGCAAGAGAAGTGAGGAAATTACCTGAGCTAATTTCAGCAATGAGGTAAGGAAGCTGAAGGAAGAACCCCCCTTCCTTAATCTGTTAAATAATAGACTTAATGAAACTTCAGGCTTAAACTTAATGTGAAACCCAGCACAGTGAGTCTGCTTAAAGCACTGCCTTGATGCAACATGCACACATACCATTCCCAAAGCCTGTACAAAGAATATCTACTGGGAGACGATGGGCCTGGGTCTCAATCTCAGAGGCCCTGCAATGCCTTGAAAAGCCCTGTCTGGAGTCGGATTTTGGTGAGAAGATCCGGAGAAGCTCATGTCACCTGGTCCCGCTGTATGCAGTGCCAAGCTACGCTCAGAAGAGCTGCGGGAGCATCCTCTGACTGTGTGGTAACTCAGCCCTGCTCGTCAAGAAAGGAAACTTTCCAGGCGTGCCAATCCTTCCTGCCCTTCCTGCGAAAACACATTCAGCTCAGTGAGCTCCAGCAGTGCACCAGCTACCTGTGGAGCTGACTTTACTGCCTGATCAAATCACGAGCTGGTTCAGCCTGTGCTTTCACACATTTGCAGCCCACGCACTGCATCCCAGTGACATTCCTTCAGTCCCTCCCGGTTTATGATACAATATAATTCTTTGAGAAGATCGCCTTTTGCAAAATTTTTTCTAACCGACAATGGAAGTAACACTTAGAGCAAAGACGCATGGGTGCAGATCATTTTTGTCAGCCATGACCGTTCTACAGCGACCTCAGAAAAGGTGGAATTTCAAAGACTCAGATCAAAAAAACCAAGTGAAATTTTGTTGGTAGTGGTTTGCGTTCTGGCAATGGTCTGTTGCGAGGGGAACAGAGTCCAAGGTAAATTTAATACTTCAAGAGATTGTCTGCTTATAGAATTATAAAAAATATACTTCTGTAAAAAAAAAGAAGGAATAAGTAGAAGATATATCACTGACCATTTACAATATATCCACAATTATGTTCTTTTACTTTCTAAGGAGCATGTTCAGCCACTAATCTTACAGCCATTATGTAAAACAGACTTCAGTACTCTTAAGTATTTCTGATCTGAAGGGTCAGCAAACCCTGAAAAGGAAAAGAGAAAAGTGCTTATGGATCCCAGGACTTACAGGTCTTTAGATCCTTTGTGTATGACTGCTATTTTTGTCCCTCGGAGTGCTTAAACTGAAATGTTTGGTTTCCTGCCTGCTAAATATAATGTTTGCAAAACTTCTCTTAAAATGAAAGATTGCACTTCCAGGTGGACATTTAACCACGTGGAATCACATATCACATGCAATTCCCAATTCCCTGCTCATGCGTCTGCATCAATCCCCTCTTTCCTTAGAATTAGTACACTACCACCACAAAAAAAAAAAAAAAAAGTTTGGCAAGCTTTTTCAGAGTATATTCCAGAATTCAGCTTTGCCCTTGACTCTGTCTGTACTTAAATATTTCTTCAATTAAATAATGATATCACATAGTGCATTTTTTCATAGTGCTGAGTATGAACAGCTTTCACTGAAATCAAAGGCCCTGGCAGGTGTTTATTACTTCTGTTTAATTAATGTTCTACAGTTTTTTTCAGACACGCATGTCCAGCAGAGATCTCTCATGGTGGAAGGAGTAGGTGGCACCTTTCAGTGAAAGACCAATGACTTATGATATGGGTGGCACATTGCCAAAGGTTTGCAGGCCCTTGACATCAAGGACTGGTTTTGGATATCCAAGCTGATCAATGAATTTGGACAACTGAGCACTTGAACACCCACCTGGACTAACTGAGACTGCTCCTGTCAGTCCTTTAAGAAAATCAAGCTACAATAAAAATTGCAGTGAGAAGCATCTTAACAGCCCTTCTATTTTCTCTTATTCTTCTTATTTCCATGCAGTTTCAAGCTCATTGTGGTGATGCTGAAGGTGCAGGAAAGTAAAGACACAAGGGACACTTTGCAGCATCAGTACACCCAGATTCCCTAAAACATTGGAAAAAGGAGCCTTTTCTTAGGTTCCTGTGAGTATCCAAAAGCTTAGTCTGTGATTGCTATCAGGATTTCTTCTTCCAGCATGTTAAACAACCCACAAAAACCCTCCTTGTAACTCCATGCACCTATTTCAGATTACATGAAATCTGGTTTGATCTCCTCTACTGCTCAAAACTCTGGGCTGTGTGCTCTCTTTGAAGGTACTGGAGTCTTAAGGGAAGGAAGAAATTTTCCTGCCATATATGACACATGTGGTACTGCTAAAACCAGATGAAAAAGTGGCTGGGAAGAGAAAACCTCATTCCTCTTGGGAAGCAGCAGAAGCAGATGAAACTGTATCTTTCTTCCACCTGCCTTCTTATTTTCGTATGCCTCTGCGGAGGAACCCTCAAAGTGCTGAACAAATATGGATGAGGATGTGGTGGAAGGGAAATTCAAACAGAGCAATATCCACTCTTTGACACACAGAGAACAGGCATTGATGGTCCTGGCCCCTCCTGCGAGGGAATCAGACTTACAGAATAGGTCTGGAGCTTCCCCTCCTGCCCTCCTCCTCCTCCTCCTCCTCCTCCTCCTCCTCTTACTGACCTGTTCTTCCAGCCTTGCTAGACCTCTCGACCTGGCTGACCAAGACCACAGAAGAAGAAGATACACATGACAGGTACCCCTCCTGGCCATGGGTATCTTTGCATGATTTGCTAAGGCCCCTCATCAGGAGAAAGATGGAAAGGACTGCCAGTTTCTGTGTGCATCATAGCAGACCTTTGTGCAAGTATGCTGCCACAGAAACACCGATGTGTCTGCACCTGATACCGCTTCTTCAAGGATGGGTCAACAGGCAGAGCAGCAATAGATGTCTCAGGCAGACAGGGCCATACACAGGGAATGCCATACACAGGCATTCTGGTGTGCCCTCCATACACCCCCTACATCACGTTCTGGAAATGTCTCCACCAGCTATAAGGAGTGCTGAAACCAACTGGCTTCTTCAACAGCATGCTGGGAGTTCAGCTTGAATTCACACATGCTCTTCTGTCCTTTCACCTCTAAACCAGGACAGTAACTTTTCAGGCTGCCTATGAAGGGCTACCAAGAGAGAGAACAAATCATCTTATTTCCGGCGCTTCAGTCTGCCCCAAATAGGATATACAAAACACCTTAAAGAGAGCACGCTGGCTAACACTAGCTGGGCAGGAGCCCAGTGCCCAGCACCTCAGGCTTCTCTAAGGACCCCAGACCTACCATGCAGAAATACAGGCAAAAATTAAGAGATTCCAAAATCTTGTAGGCTCAAGTATCCTTTGTTCCTGAAATCACAACATGCCCAGTTCAGCTGCAGGGAACCACCAGCTCATGAACTGCTGGACATCACTCTCATGTTGCCGAGAAAGAGGAAGACCTCAGCATGGGCAGCATCACATCGACTAACAGGGAATTCAGTCACTGCCAGAGAATACATAGGGCAAACAGCTGGTCTCTGATATCAATCCCAAAACACTGAAGCAAAATAGTTGTGCAAGGTCTTATTTTCCAATTGTTTTGTTCTTCCAAGGCTCTGAATAGAAAAAATCTAGGAAAGTTTAAAACCCTGGGGTGAATGGTGGATGAAAAAAAAAAAGGCTTTGCTCGCCCTCGCGTGTGAACTCTGGTGCTGATGTGGTGTGTCACACACTGGCACCAAGGTGGTTTGAGTGTCCTAGTTCTTCTGGCTTCTGGAGGCAGAAACTATCTCCTTCAGCATATGTAAGTGTCTGTGCAATCACTGTTTTGGGTTGGTGTTGGTGTTTTTTTTTTGTTTGTTTTGTTTTGTTTTGTTTTGTTTCCCCCCCTCCCTTCAAGAGTAGGGACGTATTATTAAAGGAAAAAAATCCCTGAAAGGGACAATGAATTTCAAGGCAGACCATAAATCACAAATGTACACTGGGATTACAACTGGGGGGGTTGTTGTACCTCAACAAGAATAAAATGTTACTGACTTCATTGTGAGATTTACTCTATTTTTTAGTATTGAGAAAAGTAAAAAAATGTAATTGATTTTGCTTTGCAGATATGGTTTTTAAGGGAAAAGATGTTTCAGCTCCTGCTTTTGCCTATGGTTCTGTCTCACTGTTTTTCACTATCCTTAGCCTGTTTACTTCAGGAAATTTGACCTGATTAGTGACAAGATTTTCTGTATCATGTTTAATTTGTCCTTCACAATCTCTCTGCTTTACTTTTTGGGATCATACATTCTCTGACTTAACAAAACATACAGGAAGTTTTCTCTACTGATACAATAAATTGTTTAAAAAACACAAGCAAGAAGAGCATGATATTGAAAGAAAAGAAATCCCTTGTTACAGCATCTAAAATGGGCTGTTTGATATGGGCTACAGATGGTCTCAGTCTGGTAGCGCAGGGAAACAGTGAGCATTTTTAATTCAAATCCACCTGTAAAGAATCAGGTTTCAAGTTTTAACATGCTGTGTGTTTTTCCTTTTTTTTTTTCTTTTTTTTTTTTCCAGGAGAGCAGAAGTCTAGCTACATCTGTTCCTATCCTGGATCCACACAGAACCTGTTGAGGGGAGCAAATCCACACATTTTTATCAGTCTGGGGCCAGGACATAATCTTCAAAAGAGAACTGTGTTTCCTGAGAGATCCACGAGAGTAGAAGGGAGTAACCAAAAGCAAACTCCTGAGCTGCTGTCTGGAAGCTGTGGGACACAGCTCCCAGTTACCAGCTCAGCCCATGCATTAGCCACAGTCCCACTCCTCACTCCTAGCTGCCCCTTTACTTGGGGTATGCACTTACAAGGCAGTGGGCTGGAAACAGAGGAAGGCAAGTCTGTGAGGCTCAAGCATCACCTGGCAGCAAAAGATGGACCCAAGAGAAAGGCGTGTAGGGAGGACTGGTGCTGCATCTGCTGTTGTTTCTCACCTCTGTAACATCTCTCTCTTGTTCAGTGAGTTGTCCTACAAGTGTCAGAAGACCTTCTCCTCTCTGGTGGTGTGACAAACATGGTACCAACCGGAGCTGGAAGGTCCTCCTGCCCATGTGCTTTGGGGCTGAAGGTGAAAGAGGTCTCCACTACTGTGGTGCATTCCTGTCTGCCTGGAAGCAGCTGGCAGGCTGCCACTGGAAAGTTGCCATTTTTGTCTCATGATGCTGTTGAGTGGCCTGAAGGACCCCAGAAAGCCTGGTTTCTGAGAGCCAGATAGATTAGGCAGAAACTTCATTTGTTCCTTAGCTAAAGCGTTTCCTTCTGCTGACCACTCTCAGCTGCATTGTTTCCTTGACAGAGCCAGTGCAATCTCCCTCTTCACCTATCCATCACCTTGTCCTGTGTTCTTGTTTTCGTGCAGGGTTTGAAGCTGGCCAGATACTGCAACTTGTACCATTACCACACAAATAGTTCCAAGAAGAAAAGTCAGGTTCTCTGACAGTTTCCATAGACCAGTTCCAGTGCTTTTCTGACAATCCCGTGCTCAGAAATCTAATCTGAGAAAACATTGTTCTGGTTTCAGCCTACAATTTTATGTGGCAAAAAGCTTCACATTTTAACTACATGTAATATAAAAAAACTTTGATCAGCTTTTTAGTCCATCAAGCAATGGGACTGAGCACATTCTTGCTTTTGTACCAGCAGACAAAGAGAGCAGGACCCCCTGTCTATCCTCTTAAGGTCATTTTTAAAATCACCCAGCCTCCCCATTATGTCCCCCAAATATTTCAACTCCAATCTCTTCACACAGGAAAAGCCCTGAGAGTTATTCCAAGTTCTCTGCTATTCCTTTAAATCTTTCCTGACTCCCTTTCTACTCTACTTTTTTTATCTGTGAAATGAAGCAGGAGCCAGAACTCCAGAGTACTGGAGTACATCACCACATTGTATAAAGGCATCACAACATTTTCCCCATAGTTTTCCTATTCCAATTTGTATGTTTCCTAACATCTACTTGGGTTTTTGAGCGCAATAATATGTTCAGATCTCTTCTTATAGATTTAAAAACAAAAAAAAAAATTACTACAGAACTACAGCTGTGCTGAGGCAGCAGAATAAGCTGTTTCCATTTCAGAAATATCTGTAACACAACCCAAAGTCAGCAGACAGATAAAAGATAAGAGATGATGTGATAGACCGAGGGTCAGTAGCAGAGACAGAGAAAACACTTGGTTATCCTGAGCAAAGACCAAGGCTGTGGCTGAGCAGCTTGGTTCTGGCTTTCCCTCTAGGAAATGGATAGTTGGGCTAATTACACCTATGTCCTTTTTCACCTCAAGCAATGTGACAAAGTGGGAAGCAATGTGACAAAGTGGGAAGGCAACCATCACAAAGGACTATTAGGAACAAGCCTGTTTCCTAAAGTCTGTTTTCCTGCATCCAGGGGCCTACCTCTCCCACTGTCCCTTAAGAGGCTCTCTTCTTCCTCTTTTCCCCCTGTATCATGAATTATTTGCCAGGTCTGTTTAATATGAATCAGGAGAAATAATTCTGTTCCATGAGCTCTGCTCTAACAGATCTGCACAGATATGGTCACCCAAGAGACAACGAAACTTTAACTGACCTACTTGTAGCCAAAATTTAACTTTCAGCAAGGAAATAAGCAATGACTTCGATCCAAAGTTTTCAAGGAAGAAAAAAGGAGAAAACCAAAGATAAAAGTCAGCCAGTTATCCCTGAAAGACATAATAGACTCCACAGTGTATTTTTCAGGGTAGAGGGGAAGGAGGAAATGGGGAGCTCTTAATTCATGTTCCTCATTCCACTGGTCTCAGGGGTTCTTTGAGTCTTACAGCTGGTCTGATTTATAAATAAGTATATCTTTTGCTTTTTATTTCTTGCTTCTTTGTCATTTTCCTACTGGGACATCTGGTCCAAGAATGGCCACTAGACAGGAAACTATTGCAGATGCTTTAATGAACTTTCTTATTGAAGTGACAATTCCAATAACCAGACTCATGTTGTTGAGCCCATATTATGCTAAGTGAAGAAGAGACCCTTTATGTCCTCCTTCACACATTTCCAAAACAGATTTTCTAACCTGTTTCGAGCTCTATGTCTCATTTCAGAATAGAAAAATGTCCAGTATTGATATTATCCTCTTTCTAGATTTAACAAGAGATTGTTTTGCAGTTTGGAAGAAGAAAATTAGCCCAATTTGAACATCCAGAGAATGCCAAATTTGCAGCAGTAAAAAGTAACCTAATAAAATGAGGGCAGACTGTTCCAAAGACTTAAATCTGCCTGCTTCCACTACCAGGAGCTGATTTTCTCTGACTATGGCTACTCTTGCCCCAGCCTGTGGCACTGCACAGGGTTGTTGTGGTTGAAAGGCAGGACCCAGCACCTGGCCTTGTTGAACCTCATTCCATTGGCCTCGGCCCATCAATCCAGCCTCTCCATATCCATCTGCAGAGTCTTCTTACTCTGCATGGGAACCCTTCCCTTTCTCTCCACTAGGAGCAATTGATGACAAGTGTGTTGACATGCTGTTCTTTTATGGGGGCTGCAGCTCAGTGAGATTTTTCTGGAAGGTCCTGGGGCAAACCCAGTCTTGGTAAAATCCTTGCTGTGTTAGCAGAACTGACACACCTCCTGTCCTGCACAGCAGGTCCCACTGAGATTACTTTAAAAATCAAAAAGCTGCACTAAAAATAGGAAAGGGTTTTGATTGGCCCTAGCATCACAGTGGAAAAGGAAGATGTGGCCTCTCAGACTTACGCTGATGTTCAGACTTGAAGATGTGTGTAGTTAGGTCTCACTGAACTCAATAGATTGCATCAACATACGAGTGCAGGTATTATGTTTCCTGCTTTTGACTTGGGATCGGCTAAGTTCTGTTTTTTTCTCCCAGAATCTGAAGTGAGAAAACTTGTTTTGCTTTCCCAAAACTTCAGTTTTGTTTCTATTTTAATTCTGAATCTGTATTTCACTAAAGAGAACTGGTTTTGCCAGACAATGTCTGGCTGAGGGCCCAGTCACTCAGTGTCCCCTCTCTGACAGTGGCTAGCATCAGATGCTTCAGAGGAAGGTGCAAGATACTCTGTCAATGCTCAGTTACAGAAGAAACAGGCCCTAGGGAAAATTTCTTCCCAAGTCCTGTTAGCTGGAGCTTGGCTTCTGTCCTGATGCCCAAGGATTTATATTCTTTCCAAAATCTCTTGTTTATTTTTAAGTATTAACTGTAATGAATATGGCTTACATTGCTTTTCATGTTATGCCTAATCCTATTTTGAACAGGTCTGCAGTCTTTGGCTTCAGCTGTATCCTTTGGCAGCAAGTTCCACAAGCTAATTGTGTATTGTGTGAAAAACTATTTCCTTCTATTAGTTTTCACTTTTTTGTCTGAATTATTTTGCTATTTTACCCCTCCCTCCCCTCTTCCTGTTTTCCTCACAAATAGGTATCCAGCCCAGAGCTGGAGCAGAAGGGAGAGACGTGTATTATTGATCTAAATTGTGCCTATGATTCAAAGACAGGCGATGGATTGGAACACATCACCCAGCCAACTCCACACCTAGCCAACCCCAAGCAGTCTGCACTGTGCTGTGCCAGCACCCCAAAAGCAGAGCTTCTGTAAATAGCTTTTAGAGTCACAGATGTCCCTAGAATAACTTTTTTTTTTTACTTTATTGTTACAAGTTCTAATTTTTGGTAATGTAGTTCAGACATTTATTTATTTAGTTATTTAGTTAGTTAGTTATGTCATATACTCACTGCTTTGTTACAGACCCGTGCTCTTTAGGGCCAGAATTGGCAAATGCAAGGGTAAAATTTGCTATTAGTTACCAGCTAGCATTCCTCCTCATTCACTAGACACAGTTCCCCTGAAAAGTGACAGATGGCAGCGGCAGTGACACACTTCCTTGGAGATTTTCCAGCAAGGAAAACTTCCTTAAATTAAAGGCTGAGTTTTCTGAGAAACCAAGTAGAAAAGTCTGCATAAGTAACTTAGGACTTGTTCTTCACATCTCTTAAAATATGGCAAGTAAAAATTACTTTCCAACACTGCCTGTCACTATGAAGGTTCTCTGCTGGAGGTGCAAAACTGCTGGTTTACCAGTGGCTACAACTCACATGATTTCAGGCTGAATGGGCTCAGCTGGCCTGCATAAAGAATGCATCTCTCATGGATGACTCTGCAGCAATACAAGATTGCTCCTCATGCTCTTCGTAGCATTAACTCCATCTTTTGATTTAAAAAAAACCCCAGGACTGCATTACACTTAAATCTCCTCTGATAATTAGATGTGTGCCACAGCCTGTACTTCACAGGGGTTATTCTACTATGTCTTCTAGAAAAAAAACAGATTTCAGTCCTGCAGGCACATAAATCACTAGCCAAGCAAGCAGTTTAACTAATCAAAATCTGGGTCTTAAAATTGATAAAATTTAATGAATCAATTTTGGCGCCATTGTAGGCATACCAGGCTGCTCCATCATTGTCACTTACAGAACTGGAGGAAGTGAAACTGCTCCATTTTCAGTAACTCCTTACTTAAAGGTAGAGTAGAAGTGGAATGGCAGTTTTATTCATGGATAGCCACCGGTCAGGGAATTCAAGGAAGCCAGCTGAAAGTGGGGGTGATTGCTGGGCTAGATATTCAATCTCATGAATGTGTTCTTGGGAGATTACTCAAGCCAAGGTACAGGCAAGGTACAGTGCTGACCTCAAGGTCACTGCAGTACCTCAAAGAACAGGATGTTCATCAAATGACTACAGAAACACCTCAGTGAAGGGCTGCATGGAAACAGGGAACACACGGTAACTGTGAGCTTTCCACATTGAACTTTGTCCTTTGCAGTTGCTCTGCATACTTGGGCACTGCCTTGTGTCAAAGAACCATTGCCTTGCAGCCCTTTGTCTTAACTGGTCTCACAATAAATTGGTCTCACAATAAAGTCATTGCTCAAGATGTCTGCAGTCACGGTGCCATGACAATGGGTGCGACAGCATGAACAGGCGCACAACTTCACTGGGTTAAAATTGGGTGAAACAGTGGCAGATATTTATCCAATAGTGGGTGTTGCAAAGCAGTAGAGATGAAAAACAACTCAAGCACAAGTAACAGGAAAGGTAGTGAAGAAGATGGGTGTTGCACAGGTCCTTACTCAAGGCTAAGGGCAGTCATGGCTGCAGAAAAGGAAGAACCTCTTCTGCACAACTCTGCTTTCTCCAATGATGTGTGTGAGAAAGAGAGGTCTCCTTATAAAGCCTGTAGAACTACTTACATTTGGGATCCTGTACATCCATAATGCTTTCTTGCCACCTTAGTTTTTCATTTAGAAGAGAAACTGTGGTGTGGCTCTCATGAGCTGGTCGAGGACTGCAAAGAACATCCTGTAGAACCCACACGACCTCGACATTTTAAATTCTTGGGAGGAAGCTATGCATACTTCAGTGGCCCTGAAGCATGGCACCTAGCCATAGCCAGGGACCTGTGTGATGCTGCCTACCTCTCTGCATTACCAGCTGTTAAACTGTGCAAAAGGACAGCTCCAAACTCTCCGCACACATTCTGCCTCTCCTGCTCTTCCATTCACCCAAGTGCCTCCTGAGCGGGGTCAGGGCATGGAGCAGATGGGAGGTGGCAGTGAGAGAGGGCACTGTGCAGCAGTGACAACAACATGAATGATGGAAGCAAAATCTGCAGAGGACGTGAAAGGTTATATGACTGCAACCAGATACAGATGAACAAACTGTTATCTGCCTGCAGCAGCTTCCTGATGAGTCATGCTGTACAGGTGGGACACCTTAGCAGGAGGGTGGGAACTTCACCCCCCCGCATGTTCCTCTGGAATCTGTCTTCTGAACATTGCTTTAGTCTTGTCAGCTACTGGGTCCCAAAGGACAATGAAGGACTGGAGCTGTGTTTGGCAAAGTACAGGACAAGTAGTTCCTGAATCCCTCCCATTCACAGCCAAACTTCATTCACTTCAGCTCTGAACACTCAAAGTTTTAGCTGTCACACATATATAGTAACAGGATGGGTTTTCATCTAGTGCTGCATCAGAAAATCCAAGACATCCCAAAACTTTCACAGGAAAAATGCACCAAGGAAGACTGCCCTTGGGATTCATTTTATTGCCACCAGAAAGACCTAGTTTTGGAAAATCTTGCAAGTATTTGTAATTTCCTGAGTGCATGCACAGTGTCGTGGGCACCCTGGGGACATAAATGGGTACACAGTAATCTTGCCTATACTGTACTTGGTGATCAGGAACCACAGGAACAATCTGGAGAGAAAAGCTACTGCCAGAAGTAAGAAGATGAAGCAGTGTGGTAGGTGTGGCCAAGCTGCTTGGACTGAAAATGAGCTGAGGCCTCACTCCAAAGTGGGAAGCCTTAGCAATTGCCATAGCAAATCTCCCTAGCAGGAGTGAAGGCAGGCCCTTGCAAAGTGCCCCAGCTACACTCTCAGGTCCTCGTGCTGCCCAACATTTTTTGCATATAGAGCAGAGAAAGAAAGAGGTTGACTGGCCTTTTGAATTAACAGATTAAATTCTGCTGTGTTATTAAAAGAGGTGGTGCTTTGATAGGGATTGATGCCTGTTTGTGCTTAAATGCTTACGAAGGTAAAAAAGAACGAATCGCCCTAATTCCAACACTACCTGGACTACTAACAAACTAAGAAGTCTGAAGCTGGAAGCAGTCACATTTTGCTAGTGACACAACACAGGATACCAAAAAAGAAGGAATGTTAAGACAATTATAAGACTGTAAATCAACTTCTATTAATATGAAGCAAGATTGCTGCAGTTTTTCAGTCTCCTGACTTAGAGAAGATCTATTTTCATGTAGCTATAAAACCCAAGCCAGAAATTTGGAAGAGTTTATTTGGTTTATCTATTCCTTTAGGGCTACTATGCTTCACTCTTTACACAGACCAGTGCATTTGCTTTCAATTAAGACAGCACAAAAACATAAATCTAGGTTTCTTGCTGGAGTTGTTTCTGTAAATCATTCTCCCCCTCTATCCCATCCAGTAGCCATCAGAGACATGCAAAATTGGTAATATATTGAGTTTTTATGTTTGACAACCTTCTCTCCCATTCAGTTATCCTCGACTTTCTAAAGCTGCAGGTATCTTGCAAGAGCTACACGTACATCAAAGAAGGCCCAACTTCATTTAACTGCAATATGAGAGATTAATTCCAGACTTAAAAAAAAAAAGCTAATCACAGCCTTAGCTACAAAGAGACCACCAGCTCTTCTTAGTTTTGACATAGCAAAGCCAGCTTTTTACAGTGGCAGTGTCTACAGCTTACAGATTTCAAAGGTGTTGTGGTGGGGAAAAGAATTGGTTGCATCAGTGTGGCATTAAAACATGGTTTTGACAGAGCTGGCATTTCTGAGATTCTACTTCTTTCAGTGCTTGTACACTTGCTCTGTACCATGGTAGGTTACATTGAAGGGCTTTGCTGTTCACGTTGAGTAATGCTGAAAAGGAAGTGAGGAGAGGAAAACACAGAAAATGAGGGCTTTGAGGGGAAGAGCATTACAGTTTTTTTATTGGAAGGTAAAATGTAAAAGTATTACAATAAATCATAGTACTGTGGTTTGATGAGGTGTCTCTGACAGGACAGGGTACAAAGAAAATCACTGTCTCTACGCTGTGAGTTCTAAAGATAACAGTTATATAAGAAATTGCAATTAAAGTAAAAATTCAATGTGGAAATCTGAGACCATCACCTACAATATTCTTCCTGGTGTGCTGCAGGGTTACCAAAACCTAACCACCATCTTATGCCATCTTTCTGAGCTCTCTCTTTCTTATGTACAGGAAGTGCAAAAAAACAGAATTATCAAGAACAACCACAAATTTAGCTATTCTGCACAGGATTTCCGAAGAGCAGTCCAGGGCCAAGGCCCAGTGCCATGGGAGGCTCCATTTCATACCAGGAGATGTTGGAACATCTCAGTGCCTTGGTGGATGGGGATGCTGCTCTCACCCATTGACTGCCAGCGGGACAGTAAATCCTGCCTGTGGTAAATCCATTCTCAGCTGATGAGCATTCACAAAGTGTGTAAACCTACAAAAGATCTTCTGAAATCTGTGATTCCCAGATCTCAACAGCTCTGCGCTTCCAGACCAGCTGTTTGTTCCCAAAGACATTCCTTCTCCCAGAGCTGTCACCCCTGCCATGAGCCTGCTGCTAACTCCTGCTTGCACTGAGAGTCCCATGGTGGGCAAACTGGAGAGCCTTTGTAACTTCCCTCACTGCAAAGCCCCAGTACTCCCTTCTCCATCACTTTCATGCTCATAGTCATGCCCCACAGCACCACAGCTAGTTCCTGGCCACATAGGGCTCCCTGACCTGTGCAGGGGGGCAGAGCTGCTCTGCCAAGGCACCTGTGCATTTGCAGGTTTAGAGGCTCTCTTTGGTCAACGGAGTTGAGTTTTCCAGCGCAGGAGTGGAACAGTTACCATCTCACAGCTCCACAGAGGTTGTGAGTAACAATAAAAGTCCTTTCCCACTGACAGCTCTACACAGGGAGCTCCCAGATCTAGTGCTGAAACTCCGGGCTGCTGGAGATCAACAAGGGAGGAAGATGCAGGATACACAGGCAGCCTGTGATGGACACCAGAAGCTGGACAAGCCTTGCACAAAGCCCTAGGAGTTGCAGAGATGCTAGCAAATGGTGCATTTTACTTTTCATGCACCCTTATATGTCACACTGTTTTTGTCATTTTGAATGCACCAGCCACAATGCAACTAATTAATCAAACACAACTCAGATAAGATGGAATGTAAATTCAAGCTGTTACGCACAGTCCAACGGGTTTATATGGCAGGTAAAAAGATTAGCAAAGAAAATTAGCCAGCTAATGACCAAAACCACACACATACACCCATACACACACACAGAGAGGTGCATGCAGTCACACTCACTCTTGGAGGCAGAAGGCTAAACAACAGAATCATATCCAATGCCGGAAATATTGTATGCTCGTTAAAATACTGTCCAGACTGCTTTGTGATTACTATCCCAGGACTTTAAATGATGTCTGAGTTTGAGATGAGCCTTTCGGAAACAAAAACTGCTGATGAATAGAGGAGGGAAGTGGAGACGAAGCCAGTGAAAGGGAGTTAGAAATATAGGAAAGACTTTTCTCCTAGAGCAGCCAGAATTAGTTTGACAAGTAGCCACTGTTTCTAAGGCAGTGTTCATTCTTTCTGTCTGTTGGGGCATTATCTTAGATGATCAAGAAATTATGGAAATGAATGGGAGAAGCATAGCAGCAAAAGCTACTTAACATTACTCACAGCCACTCACAGCAAATCAAAGGGGAAAATAGAAACATGGGCTGTGCTACATCCTCTCAATGCAATTGGAAGGATCACTGATCATGCCAGCTCTTATCCTTAACTGTTTGGGGGTTTTTGCCATTGTTAATTTTTAATTTGTTCTCCATTTGCAGTTTAAGACTGCATCAAGTGAATGAGCTAGTCTGTATCTTTCAGCTAAATGTAAAACAGATCATTCACAGAGTGAAAGGAAAAAATGCAAGGAGATGAATAACATTTAAAAAAATCATGCCTCGGGGCAATATGGTCTTCAGTCACAATCCCAGAGAGTTATTCTTCCAGAAGATGAGTAACACCCTGCAAGCTCTTCTCAACACAGCATACAATGCTGACTCACTCTGGGAGGCAGATCATCTTTATTTTCTCTTAATGGTGAATATGTCAGCTGTGCCAAAAGTGAAGTGAGGGCTTCTTCTCTCTTCTCAGGGATCCTGCAGCTAGCAGGTATACACTTTCTATCTGAATTGTCCCCTTCTCCTCTCTTCCCCTACCTCTTTTTGGGAGAATAAGGTTACCATGGTGAGTATAATATCTGTAATTTCCTAGCAGGAACACAGTAAATCAAATCAATCTGCAGTTGACATGTCTGTCCTCCCATTAATTTTCTGTCGTCTCCCCTTTATGGCATTTGTCATCCACAGAGGCAGAGATATTTTAGAGTCCTTGGTCTCAACAGCAACAAATTAGCATTCCACACGGATGCAAACTGAGTGGCACCAGAAAAAAAATGGCTGTGTGAAGAGGCTGATGGAAGCTGATGAGCCACAAAAGAGCTGGCAGGAATCCAGAGGGCTGGTAAATCTCTACCCAGGGCAGACCTTCAGGCCCACCACAAGTGGCCAAACCTGTAATGCAGAATGGGCTGGCAGTTTTGTACCTTGTGTAGATTCCACCCAATTCAGACAGCTTTCAAAACAAACAGACAGAAAAGCAGAAACCAATAAGCAGACATGAGTTAATGCTCACACTCAGGTCTGAGAATCATAGAATCATAGAATCACAGAATTAGCTGGGTTGGAAAGGGCCTCTGAGATCATCAAGTCCAACCCTTGATCCAACACTGCCGTGGCTACCAGACCATGGCACTGATGCCACATCCAGTCTCACCTTCAACACCTGCAGGGATGGAGAATCCACCACTTCCCTGGGCGACCCATTCCAATGCCTGATTACCCTCTCTGGAAAGAATTTCTTTCTAATATCTAACCTAAACTTCCCCTAGCAGAGCTTAAGACCATGCCCTCTTGTCTTACTGATAGTTGCCTGGGAGAAGAGACCAACCCCCACCTGGCTACACCCTCCTGCCAGGGAGTTGTAGAGAGTGATGGGGTCTCCCCTGAGACTCCTCTTCTCCAGGCTCAACAACCCCAGCTCCCTCAGCCTCTCCTCACAGGACTTGTGCTCCAGTCCCTTCCCCAGCCTCGCTGCTCTTCTCTGGACCTGCTCCAGCCCCTCCATGTCCTTCTTGAACTGAGGGGCCCAGAACTGGACACAGCACTCGAGGTGTGGCCTCACCAGTGCTGAGTCCAGGGCAAGAATCACTTCCCTGCTCCTGGTGCCACACTGTTCCTGATCCAGGCCAGGATCCATTGGCCTTCTTGGTCACCTGGGCACACTCTGGTTCATGTTCAGCTTCCTGTCAATCCACACTCCCAGGTCTCTTCCTGCCTGGCTGCTCTCCAGCCACTCTGTCCCCAGCCTGTGGGGTTGCAGGGGGTTGTTGTGGCCAAAGTGCAGGACCCAGCACTTGGCCTTGTTGAACCTCATCCTGTTGGAATCAGTCCAACTCTCCAGCCTGTCCAGGTCCCTCTGCAGAGCCCTCCTGCCTTCCAACCGGTCAACACTCCCCGCTAACTTAGTGTCATCTGGAAATTTGCTGATGATGGACTCAGTCCCCTCATCTAAATCATCAATAAAGATATTGAACAGGACTGGGCCCAACACTGATCCCTGGGGGACACCACCAGTGACCAGATTCCCAACTGGATGCAGCACCATTCACCACCACATGCAGAAGGAGCAGCATGTTTAGCAGCATGGCTAAACAAAATGCAAGATGCTGACTGCTACCAGTCACCAACATACTCTGTTTCTCCCAAAGGTTAGCAAGGCTGATTTACCCTTCTGACAAATGCACCAATAATGTAAATGAAACATAATGCTGTGTATGTGTGCTCTACAGTAGTGTCCCTGCAGCCACATGACTCCACACCTACAGAGCCACCTGCACGTGTTACTGTGTGAGCTCATCCATTAGGTACTCGCAAGCTATTGTTTCACACTGTTACTTCATCTGCAAAAACTTTCCTATTCTGATTCTCAGAAGAACAGAACATTTCTTTTCGATAAAATTTTTCAAACAATGTTTGAGGAAGGGAAAATTTTCCATTTGAATGGTCTGTCAAAGTTGCAAACGACTGACAACATGAACTTATCACAGCAAATGCCAGAGAAACTTAGCTACAAGACTAAAATTTCAATATTTAAAAGAAAGCAATTTATTTGTTATGCAAGATTTCTAGGCAGTTGTTTTCTGTTTCTGCTCAGGACTGGATGGCCTCCTTTATGCTTAACACAGTGTAAGAGAGTGGCAATGATGTCATTCATTGCTGCAGAGGAAATAAAAAGCTCTGAGCTTAGACCTTGGCAGGAAAAAACAGTTTTGCACTTAATTTCTAAACAAGTGTTTATTTTAAAAAGTTTGTTTTATTTGAATGCTAGTCAGGGTCTGACAGGAGGCTGGTAAACTTTCCCCAGGCACCCACTCTCCGGACAAATGAAAAGCCAAGGCAGAGCAGAGGGACCGAAAGCACCTGGGTACTCTTAGCCCCATAAACAGGTTACAACCAAACCGCTCTCTGACACCCTCACCTCCTCCCCAGCACTTGTGCCTGTGCATGTTAGAAGAGGTGAACTTCTCTGCAGCAGTGGCTCCTTGATTTTTGCACGATGTCCAGTTAACCTTCTCTTAAACGACCCCAGACTGCTGTGCACTTGACTTCTCCTGATCAGCCTCCTCCTCTGACCCACCAGCTCTGCTGGTGATGCTCCAAAATACTCACTTTGGAAAATTTGGGCCAGAAACCTTAATCTGTAAAAGGCAAGGCCTGTGACAGAGCTGAAGGTCACAGCTGTTGTATGTAAAAGGACAAGCCAGGGTAGTCTGTGCCGGGCCACGAGCTGTCTGAGATCTGAAACTAAAACATCACCTCACGGGCGTGTGGCTGTGGCTGTGTTTCTTCACACCTAAAGCACTGACAGCACTAAGCTTATGTAAAAAGTGATCATGTAAAAGATGCCTCTGGAGGCAATCTAGAAACCACAACATGCAAAAGTAATTTGCACACCTGTAGCACAGCTAAAGGCAAATAAAAAGCAGCAGGAAACCCTGATTTCTTGTTTAGGGTTGTATTCTTTTCCTGGTAAATTACACAGTTAACAAATGTCCATAAAGTAATTAATCTTAAATCTAGAGAGTGACGGAAGTGAAAGAAGGGCACATCTCACTGTGATCACAATTCAGCTTTATATTCTAACATCATTAGGTTATGGGATGAAAGCTCATTTGTCCACCAGTAAGGGAGTGCATAGAGATAAGGGCAGAGAGGGAGTCCCCAGCCCATCACAGGAGCCATCTGCCACACATGGAGGGAGGAAACCTACCACTGCGATCTGACTGGAAATGCTTTCTTGTGCGGCTTTCAGAGGGGTATTGCTGCCTGTGGACACCTGGTTCCCCTCATGGGATGCAAGGAAAGTACATTTTGGCATCGTCCAAGTCTCGTGACGAGATGTTTACAGGAAGCAAAGGCAGAGAAAGTGAGGGATCTGAGAGGTTTGAGCGTGAACAAGTGTTGGGAAACTGATAGGAGGACAAGAGGGGGCTGCTCATGTGTAAACAGGATGCTGATCATTGCACTTCTGTGGCTGAGCCTTGCACCTGATCAGTGCAGTCTGTCCAATCTTCTCACTAAACTGCATTTCTAACTCTCTCAGTGGGTGTGTGTGTGCCTGCAGGTCATGTGTGTACCCACATGTGTCTGTGTGCCCAGCTTTGCTTCTGCCTGGATGTGGGGCATGGATCTGCTGCAGCCTCACCTGCAGTGGGGCTGCCAGATTTCCCCACTTCCTGGCAAATAAAATATGTTGCCTTAAGGACTTTGAGAGATGGTTAGCGTAGGGCAGAGCAGTATGAATTGCTTACAAGAAACATGCTGCTTTGTTATCACGCACAACAACAAAAAAAATTATTCTTCTTTCAGTTACACACGGCTCATACATATCATAACTACTTCTCACTCTGGGCGCAGATAAATGCAATGTACGTCTCCTTGGGTTGAGGTGATTAAGGCAGAAAGATGAACAGGCTCATCCTTTTTGCTTCCTATAAAAGGTTTTCCATGCAAAAATGGAAACAATACCCTTTTGAGAAAGGGAAACTTTTAAACAATTTGGGCAATTAAAAGATCTTATCATATAGAGAAATGTTTTTAAAACTAGGTGGTTGGTGGAAAACACACCAGCACCATTTTAGAAATAGAATGCAATAGACCAGTTTTTCTGGTCTATTGTAAGGCTGACTGTGCAGATGTTTTTAGTAATATCAGGTCTCTCAGTGCATACAAGATGCTATCCTTTTTTTTTTAACTATTTTTGGCTGCAAAATGCTTTTTTTGGAATACATCAGGGACGCAAAGCACATGTGTTTCAGACTGTGGTGTTATAACTCGGGGATGCTGACTGCAACTTGAAGGCAATAAACTTTAAGTGAAATAAATAGTAACAAGAGTTTTTCTTTGGAGATGCTCAGCTGACATATAGACAGCTTGTGATCATGAGAGGTGATCACACCTGAAGTTAGGTTGCAGTGAAGAAAAGAACCTTTGCAACACAGGGGGTTAACAGTAATTTTTAAGGGACCAAATTCAAGGAAACATAGCATCAAACAGGTCACTCAGCACAGCATCTTGTTACAAAAAATCCACAGTAATGCCCCAGGTGCCTATAACTCAAGTTACTTCTGGAAAATTCCTTACAGTCTGTCCTTTAACTTGTCTCGACTTCCCAGTGTTCCTCTAGAGCTCTGAGATATGGCTGTTTGTGTTGGTGGAAGATGAGGATGTCTTGGTGACAGGTTTTCCGACACACAACTGGACCTTTGCCCACAGCCTCCATGGCTAGAGCGTGCAAAGGCTACTCACTACTGCTGCGGGCTAGCCTCTGGAGAAACAGGACAAGGGAGGACTGATCCACTGCAACTCCATGTTGCACTGCACACAGGTGCCTTGGCAAAACCCCCACGGGGCTGCTGAGACTGTCCTGCATACTCAAGTGGGAGAGGACCTTGGGGATATCCTACACCTGAAGAAAGGGAGTTTCTGCCCATCTGGCTACTCTTCACTGGCAGACAAACCCAGACATCTGGCAGACCTCCACTAGCCACTTTCCTGACTAGGGAAGGCTTACTGTTCTCCCTTCCTCCCGTTTTTAATGACTCATAGTCATTTGGCCTTTGCTAAATATGCGCCAGGTGTAGACAGGGTCTCTCCTTCAATAGCCTTTGTGGTATTTCAGATTCTTTTTGCTCCCTGACTGCCTATAAACAATCAGTGACTGCTGGAAAGGATCTCCTCCACCTCTGTTTTTTGTCTCACAAGATTTTCTGCTCTAATGTTGCCATGAACACTGACTACCATCACACTCAGCAGTGTGGATTATTCTCTCTGTGCCTTCTCATGGAGATGGACGCCTATGCTGTTTCACCAGGGTGTTCAGCAAAGAATAAAATGTTGAATCTGCTTTTCCTCTATACCAGTTTACTTTCAGTTAAATTTGCCTTTGCCTAAACATGAGGTATCCACGTTCTTGCAAAGAGCATTAGTAGCTGAAGCGTGTCTGTGGTTCCTCACTGTTCTTGGCTCTATACATTCCTTCTCTGCTCTTTATGGTTTGCCCTGTTGTTGAGATTATCTGTTGCATGAAAACAGAGCACTATACAGAGTGATCCACAGGGGCCTTCAGACTGGGTCACAAAACAGCAGACATACTCTCTGGTCTGGTTTTTTTACATTGGATGGTGGCCTTTGCTGAGATCTACATGTAGACCTCGGGCACAGTTTTTTCCCTCATCTGAAGATATGCACTTGTCTTTCAGGGCTATTTGTTAGTCTGTACATCTCTGGAATAGCACTCAGTTGACTATTTGCAACCATGTCTCCCATTGAGAAGGAAGCTTTGATCCCTTCATTAGTATCTTAAAACAAAGGAGGATTTTGGGTTTCTTTTGTAACCTATTGATGATGTGAAACCATTTTTGCTCATCCATTTTAACCATGCCATGCTAAACATAGTGGCTGCTTGAAATGCTTTTGCTGATGCTAGGAAATTTCTGTGTATGACCACAGAAGATTAAGTTGTGCTTTTTGCAGTAATATGGGTAAGGAAGTGGCAGAACCTTCTTTGTAACTCATACACACTAGTACACCTTAAGTTTTCAATGAGCTAAGGTTTCTATTGGGAGGCAATGTCTTTTGGTAAACTGGTGGATTGAGCTGGAAGAAGATACGTGAGCTTTTGAGCCCACCAATGTGTCTTCAGGCCTTTACAGGTTCAATAAACTCATCTAGTCCCACGATGTTCTTATACCGCACAAGCACCGCTTTCTGCTGGTGTCCTGGGGAGTGACAGAGGTCAGTGTGGCTCCCTACAAGTGTGGTGGATATGGCTTGCACTGTCTATATTAATGAGCATCTCTTAGTGAGATCAGCTGAGCTGACTAACATGACATGGACTTAGTTGTGGCCCCAACATTATGGCTGCTGGGTTAGTAGCTACAGGTGTTGTCCTTGAACACAATAAATGGAAGTATCTAAAGTTGCTTAACTTGTGGTGTCTCTTGCCTCTAAACATTGTCTGGACCACTTGCCATTTGTCCCGATTTATTTGTGCTGCAAACAAACCGAGAATATTTTTGAAGGCCTTTCCGTTGCATCCCATATATCATTGCTCATTAGCCCAGCAATTCTGCTGCCAATGGTCAGCAAACCGGGAACACTCAGTCTGGGGTTTGTGAATTGCCAGCCTGTCTCATATGTACCTTGCTTCCCACAGCCTTCAGACAACTAGATGATACTATTTATTTAGAGGCATTTATTCAGTCAGCATTAGCCTACTGCCTGCAATATGGATGCTAATGAATAGCTTCTAAGATGCCTTAGGTATCAAAGATCTCAGTTCAGTAATGTTAACAGCTCTGTTCCACTCTTCGAGCTCTTTGCATGTACTGCCAAGGATCACAGCAGTTGGTAGAAACAAGACACCCTGGGAAACCATGTAATATTTTCTCTTTCTGGCCTGTTTCTGTGTGCTGGAATGGGAGGAACTACAACCTCAGTGACTGCAGACACTGCCCTGGTGACTTTTGTGCACGTCTCACAGCCTAGAAACCCACCCTGCGGCAGTCGGGGTAAGGAGCCTCATCCACGCAAACAGCTTTCCCAGCAAGTCCAGCATAACAAGTTCTAAAATCTAGATGAGGCTCCCAGGGCTGGAGCCCATCTAGGGTCAGCAGTGCAACTGCATATCACTGGCACTCCTCGCTAGCTGACCTGGGCAATGGGAATCTGCTGGCTCATCCCAGCTTTTCTGACATGGTTCCTCACTTTCCTGTGCCTGCTACAGCACTCCTCCATGTTCTACACAGCTTTTGTTGGCTTGGAAATACAGACAGGTACAGTGCTCAGGAAAATACTTAAATGCCCTTAGTCAGCATATTTCAGCTGTGAAGTAACTGAGGCCGTATTCTCTAGTTTTTGTAGCCTGACCTCTTCTCATTTCCTGATGCTTTTCCTAAACACTTCCATGCAAAACCAGCTCTCTGATCCCTCTGGGATCCCTGCAGAAAGCTTTGTGTATTTGCCTGCTGGGGCCTGTGCAGCAAGGCAGTACTCATAAAGGAGGTGTCAGAGAAATTGCCTGAATGACAAACAAAGCGAACAAGTAAGAACAAACCCAAACACAGCATGTGCACCTTCCCTTCAGCCTGCGCTGCCTTTTACCCATCCTGCAGTGCCTGCAGTACCCTACTAATGTGATTTTTCCTGGGAAGCTGTTCAGAAAGCCCTGACTGAAACGTCTGCCTAGGAGATGCAGCTTTGCCTGGCCATGCTATCAAAAGCAGCTGCTCATAGCAAGCACACTCTCTTTGTAGCATTTCTCTCAGGAAGATGCTCATGACTGATACCTGCTGACAATAAAAGAAGGGTTTTCCTTTTCCTTACTTACACTGGCAGAAGAGGAAAGCTCACATACACCTCAAAAGTGCTTACCCTTGCCTGTGTGGAGGTAAGCAACAGGCCTGGAGACAGAAGAGGGCAGAACTCTGAGGGAGGCATTGCCTTTGGGCATGGGGAAGAAGTACAGCCAGGGACACTACAGGGGATAGGCAGTGTTGGCTGCGCTGAGAGTCACACAAGGCCTGGGAACAGGCTGGCTCTTGGCTTCAATTACCGAGCAGCAGAACTGCACTTTAGAGACCATTTATCACTGCAATAAATCTTGCTTCTCGCTGAGCACATGTAGAAGCTGAGACATCTGACAGTGATGAGGGCTCCTGTAGGCAGGAGTTTGGCAGCACAGGCAGGCAGCAGTTTGTACAGAGCTACACACTACTGCCAGTAATGTGGCAGAAGCAATACTCTGTGACTAAAGCTGCTGTTTACAAGTGCTTTCTTGGGGACTGGTGTGGGCAGTGAGAAGAAGGGGATTTAGATGAAGAAATCTCTTTTTGAGCAAAGAACTGAAAATGAAATTTAAAACAAATCTGCAGCCTCACAGCTTCTGTACAACATGTCACGTGTTGTCCTCCCGCTGTTCTGCCCTGAATGCCCCTCCTGGCTTCTGCAGAAACTGCTGGCAGGGTGAGCCTTTCCTTTAGCGTGAGGAGCAGGTCCTGCCATGCTCCCATTTTTAATGCTGCATTTGCTGCAGAAAGTGTGAGATGTCAGTGCTTCTCATACCATATTCACACCCAGCTGCGGCACCCAGCAGTGAGTCAGCACCAGATGCTTGCAGGCTTGGGAGTCTCAGCTTCACCAGCCTTATAAACCCCTGCAGCTCCACTGGCTACAAGAGCTCCTGAGAGCAACACCAGCTGGAAACCTGCCCCTGTAAATCTCTGGGGACGAGGTGCCCGAGCAGCTCTGCCTCAAGCTGGCCCTGCACAAGGGTCTCATTCTTCCTGGTTCCTGAGTCCATTTCCATTCCTCCTGAAGCATAAAGCAACTAGGTGGAAGTGGGAGCCAGGGCCCTTTATTTAGACTGAGCATGCAGAGTTTGCTTCATCCCTAGTCTAAACAAAACTCCAAATGAGTGTAAATGAGAGTCAGGAGCTTGTGTGCCTGTGTGTAGGGAAGTGGTAGGGCTGCAGCCTGCTTCTGTCTTTCTGGGAAGAAAATGGATATTTACAAAGCCTGCACACATCTAGTTTGGAGATAGACTTAATATCCATTATGTACAAAATAGCAGGACCCTATTTTTAGCCACTGGGCAATGACAAGGTATCTGTCAGTGCAGTGTTCAAAACTCATCCCGTGCCTGTCATTTTCTTTTCCCCCCTCTTCATGTCATCACCATCCCTCCTCCAAACTTTCCCCTTCTTATGGAAACTGGGAGACATTTCATGAAGTCGGTAATGAGATTCCATCTCCACATAGACAATGAATCATCCAAGGAGTTTTCACCTCCTTTCTCCATGACTTTTTACAGCAAACAGATCAACAGACAATTCTGTGACCACATAACAGGAACACGAAAGTCTCATGTCCCTTCCCTTCCCTTCCCTTCCCTTCCCTTCCCTTCCCTTCCCTTCCCTTCCC
>NW_020924896.1:0-24645 GCF_003984885.1 Neopelma chrysocephalum
TTTAGTTATGTGGAAAAACAAAACTATAAATCTGCCAATGTATAGGATCAAAGTGTATTGAGAACATAAAAGCATGATTTCTTTTTCTAATAAACTGATTCAGCATCTAGTTTGCTGTGTCCCTCTCATGTGCTGTTGAATGGTGTCCGAAGAAGGGACTCTCCTGAAAGCTCTTGGTGCAGCGCACCCCCAGTGAGCCGAACGGGAGGTACTTCAAGACGTTTCCAGTCCCCTCCATTTCAAGTTGCAGATGTCAGGTGAGGGGACAGCGTCTGGGGTAGTCATGGGGCATAACACTACAAAATCTCAGCAATTCCATCATGAAATGCTGATGGTATTGTTAAAGAGCAAGGCTGTCGCCTTAATCCCCAGAAAGCGACTCATCTTCTGTTATGGATCGGACGTACTTGTCCATGGTATCCAGAGACTGGATCCTGTGAGATCCGAGATTGGCACAAAGTCGGTCAGAAATTGCAGCAGGCGCAAAAGGAGCAGCACAATGTTTCCCCCGATGACATCATTACCTGGCGAATTTTATGTGCTGCTCTGCGTTCTCTTCGACCGAGTGATAAATCAGACTCCTGGAGGGACAGTTTGTCGAATGAGCCAGCTCTGGACCTGATGGAATTACAGGATACTGATGGAACCGATTTAAAAACACTCGATTCTGAACATATTTATGCTACGGTTCCATGTGATGTTGAAAACAGGTAGCAGGTTGAAACCTGATGTTAAAAAAAGCAGAGCTGCTTCAGCTCGATGATGACGACCCACCTTCAGATCCCTTTGAGCCTGGCTTTGTTGATCCTGAGCAGGAGCCTGACTTGTACCCTGTAAGGGGGGTACTTTTGAATTAGATGATCAATGGATCATAGAGGCGTGAGAAAGAAATTATATTAGGATGTGAAACCAGCCTGAGTATTGTACAATGTAACTTCATGGCACAAGTTAACTGAAAGGTCCATTGTGTTTTTTAGCAAGTGTATTAGGGAGGGTTTGAACCATACTGAATCTTGACACCGTTGAAGCTCATACTGAATCTTGAAACCATGACACCGTTGCAAGCTCAGCAAAACTGATATTTATTACCAAGAGGTGGCCAACAAAACGAAAAAAACCAAAAGGAAGGAAGGGGGAGAGAAATAAGCCCCCACCATGACCTCCCCAGTTACCCAGCTGTTGCCCATGAAGTTATCTTACCGACCTAGCATGCCTATAATTACCCATAGCAGAAGCTGCATCCTTGGAGACTCAGTAAGTTCACAAACTGGCAGGCGTCCCTGCCAAAAGGCAACATTGTCCTTGGTGTGAAGCTAGCTCCCTCCAAGAGAGCACTATCTGCTTTTACACAATTAACTGAGTGACCTCAACCTGGGCAGGAGTGATCATCACTGCCCAGCCAGAGGCTCTCCATCCCACCCCTTTGGTTATGTCAGTGCATCTCTTCTGCGCATGCGTGGCTTTCCCTGCGCCTGCGTACTGTACTTGGGAGGGTCTTTTCCAAATGAGTCTGGGGGTGTCCTTCATCCTCCTCCTCCTCAGTCTCTCCCTCAAGCGACCTTGGAGGACAATTAGCCAATCACAGAACACCAATAAAAACAGTTAATACAAGAAGCTCTCTCTCCAAGGACGAGGTACCCGTTTATCAGTGCTTGTTTTCTCAAAACTTGGCAGGGAAAGAACAAAACTTTTCCAGTTGTCTGGGCCAAACACAGACCAAAAGTATCAGAATAAATTCACCCTGGTACACATGGCAACTACCATACATTCCCATTGCTATGGTCGGTTACCATGGCAACCATCACACATTCCCTTTGCTATGATCGGTTTCCATGGCAACCATCATACATTCCCATTGCTACGGTCAGTTACCATGGCAAATATCATACATTCCTGTTGCTACAGTCAGTTACCATGGCAACAATCACACATTTCCCTTGCTACGGTCAGTTACCATGGCAACCATCAGTAATTCTCATTGCTGCAGTCGGTTACTATAGCAACTATCATACTACCCACTGGTACAGTGAGTTACAATGGCAACCATCATACAGTCTCATTGCTACAGTCAGTTACCATGGCAACAATCACACATTCCCATCGCTATGGTCAGTTACCATGGCAACCATCATACATTCCCATTGCTACAGTCGGATACTGTAGTAACCAGCATAATTCCCACTGCTGTGGTCAGTTACCATGGAAACCATCATAAAATCCCGTTGCTACGGTTGGTTAACATGGCAACCACCATACATTCCCATTGCCATGGTTGGTTACCATGGTAACCATCATACATTGCAATTGCTATGGTCAGTTACCATGGCAACCATCATACATTGCCATTGCTACTGTCAGTTACCATGGCAACCATCATACATTCCTGTTTCTATGGACAGTTACCATGGCAACCACCATACTTTCCATTGCTATGGTTTGTTACCATGGCAACCATTATACAGTCCCATTGCTGTGGTTGGTTGCCATGGCAACCACCACACATTCCTAGCTCTATGGTCAGTTACTATGGCAACCTCTTGGTTCCTCTTGGAGACAAGAAGATGCAGATGACTTGGGGCTGCAGCTCCTCCTGCCTGTGCCCCACACGCAGGGCATTGGGGCCTGTCTGGCTGCAGCCCCTCAGTGGGGGCACCGGGGGTAAGAACAGACTTGCAGTGGGGAAAGCTGCTCTGAAAGCCCCGAGAGCTGGGGTGTGCAGAGGCTTTGCTGACAATGGCCCTGGAGGTGGACGTGCTGGGACTCAGGCCCAGGGGGAAAATCACAGGCCTGATCGCTCAGGAGATCAGCACATGCTGCTGAAATACTGGGGAAGAGAAGAGACAGCAGAGTGAGGAGACAAGTGTGGACAGCCTGGGCTGATGTGCTTTGGACTCGTCCCTGGACCGGCCTTGGCTGGGCAGAGAAGGGACAGCCTTTGTGTCCCTGCAGGGCTGGGATTCACTCCCTGCCCCAAAGGCACCCAATGTGTCTGAGAAGCCCTGGGTGGTGCCTGTCCCACAACTGCTGGGAATGGGGACGGGCTTCCTGCACAGGCCCTGTGCTGTCCATGGCAGCTGCTGCACTTGTGCTGCAGAGCCCTGGCACCTCCCCTGGCACTCCAGGCCCCTCTTTGGCTGTTCAATCCAGGCTCAGCTGCCCTGAATGAGGTTCAGCAGTGAAGGGATGTCCAGGAGACAACTGCCATTGTACTGTGAGGACATGTAGAAAATACCCTGATAAAGAAGAGGAGAGAGACCTCTCTCCCTGTGCCACCTGATTCCATTTGGTCACCTGAGCACCTCTATGGGCTGCCCTGGACAGAAGGAACAGTGACAGGTTCCCCTGTCCTACATGTGGGCATCTTCTGCCACTGAAGTTGGCCAAAGCAATGTCCCAGCAGCCTCCAAGAAGATCCCACAGCTGCTGCCCTGTCCCTAGGAACTGCTCCATTGGAGCCTGCAGTTCCCAGCAGGAATCTCGGTCACCTCTGGCCCCTCAGAAGGAACCAGGGGTTTGTGTCCCAGCAGGTCACTCCTGGCTTTGGTCTTCCTTCATTCCCATGGGAGCTGGGACAAGGAGTCACCTGCAGGTGCCTGTTTTGTTCCCACTGAAGTGGAGCAGGAGGAATCCCAGCCCATGGGGGTTGTGGAGGGAGCTGAGTGTCCTTCTGGCCCCAGGTCTGCAGAGCCACAATGAGACACCTCTGTTGACTCAGCCGAGTCCCTTCCCTCAGTGCAGGTGAAGGAGATCCCTCCTGGGCACTGTCTGGGTTTCCTGTCTAATGATGGGACATGAAAAGGGGACTCTTGGACTTAATTCTGTGTGTGTTTGGAGAAATGACAGTGCTGAAAGAAGTGTCTGTGCCCAGCTGAGAGGAGGAACATCATGATTTCCTTCAGCTGTGTGCCAGCAGGTTCCCCTGGAGTCCCAGGGAGAGCTGGAGAGAGCCCAGAGGGGCAGGGAAAAGGCTGCCTGGGGCTGTTGCTGTACTGCTGAGCTGGGCCGGGCTCCTGGCACACAGGGAGCTCCTGGCAAGCAAGAAGAGCTTCAAAGAGACAGCTCTGCTGGTGAGCAGCTCCTCTGTACAGCCCAGCAGGGCTGAGGGCACTGCCTGCAGCACCCAGGGCACAGGAGAGAAGGCAGAGAGATGAGAGGCAGCCTGGGCTGGGAGGTGACTGAGCTCTCACTACAGGAGAAACCTTCCCAGGATTTGAATGAAGAATTCTCTGGCTGTAGGAAAGTTCATCTTCCCTTCCTGGAGGGATCTCCTAAGGCTGGCACATCCCACAGCTTCTAGGATCTTTCAGCAGGACTCTCCCAGTTGCTGCAGAGCAGAGAAAGTGGCCATATGGCAGAGCAGGGCAGGAGCTGCAGGCAGCAAGGGCAGAGAGGAGAAGTGAGCAGGAGGTTCAAGGGATTCTGGGGTGGGAGGACAGGGGAGAGCTGCTCAGGGCAGGAACCTTGCCAGCCCTTTGCCACGGTCAGGCTCTGGCTGCAGAGCAGTGCAGGTGAGTTCCTGCAAGTGCCTCTCCCAGCTGCCAAATGCGAGCAGTGGCAGGAGCTGTCAGGATGGCTCTGCTGGATTTGCTGGGGTGCAGCAGGAGAAGCTGCTGCAGAGCAGGACTTGCTGCTGCCCCCTCAGAGGCCCAGGGCAAGAAGGTTCCCTGTGCCAGGGCTGGCTGTGGGCTGGGAAGGTGGGGGTACAGCCAGGGGTGCCCAGGGCTGTGGTGCAGAGCAGGGTCCTGCCCCCAGGGCTCTGTGTGCTGGGGCAGGGACTCTGCTGCCTGCCAGGGTCAGCTCTCAACCACAGGGTGTCTGGGATCTGCTCTGCAGCCCCTGCCCGGGCAGAGCTGCCCCTGGGCACTGGGCTGGGGATGGCTCTGGCAGCACTGGCAGGGAGCTGAGCTGGGCACAGGGAGGGGCTGCTGGCAGGAACAGCTCCTCACCCAGAGACAGGCAGGCAGGGACAGGGAGCTGCTGCCACAAGTGCTGGGCAGGGGGATGTGGGCCCTTCCCTGCTGTCCCTGTGGCACAGACCCCTTCCCTGAGGAGCTCCTCCCTGGGCTCCTTTCCCAGCCGAAGCAGAGCCTGTGCCCTCAGGCCCACGGGGGCTGGGCTGTGCATTGCCCTGCAGCAGCAAGAGCCCAGGCAAGGACAAGACCCTGATTTCCAGCTGTCTCTGTGTGTCCCTCCTCCCTTGGCAGCACCATTGTGGCATTTCACTGCCATCCCCTGCTGCCTGGGCTGTCCCTGTTCTCACATTTGGGTTTTCTGAGCTAGTGTGGGGTTTGGGGGGAGCAGATTCCTTTCCAGAGACAAACCCTTTGGGTGCTGCTGTGGGAGCAATGTTCCAAGTGCCTTCCAGGCACCTTCAGGGTATTCAGCTGTTTGCCTGGGTGTCCTGCAGGGCTGCAGGTGCCCTCCAGAAGGGCACAGCTCTGCCATAGGATCTCTGTGTTGCACAGGATCCCCATGGAGAAAACTCCTCAGTGCTAAATCCATGGGAATGCTCTGGGCAGCTGCAAGGAACATTTTGTGTCTCACTCTGGGAGGGGAGAGATGAAAAGGTGAGGAGTGTGTCAATCTGTTCCTTGGACATGGATTCCTGGATCTCTGTGCAGTTTCTTTGGAGGGGAACAGTTGAGTGTGATGCTCCTCCAGCTCCAAGCTGCCAGCACAGGGCAGCTGAGCACAGGACTGATGGGCAGAGCAGCTCTTCTCTCTGCACTGAGGGACCGTCCCTGTGCCCCTCAGAACCCACAAGACATGACCTGCAGTGCAATAGAAATGTCAGTGATTTCAAACATTCACAACCACTCCTAACTGTGGCAGGTGCAAGTGGGTGAACAAACACAAAGAATTCCCTCAGCTCTGTCCTTCATTTGGGCAAATTGCAAACAGCAAAGCTGAGAAGCTCTTTGATGTATCACGAGTACATTTAATTTGAGATCACCCTGCATTCTGATTTGCACCTCGCTGCAGACCAAGAAGGAGTCCTTGGGTGCTCATCACAGAGTTATTGCTTCCAATGGCCCCCTCAGTTAGCAAAAGCCAGAGCTCAGGGAAGGGAGCTGCAGGGAGGTCTGAGTGAGGAGAGAGAGCCTGAGAGTGGGGTGGCTGTGAGACGGGTAATGTTTGACTGCAGAAGCCTGGTCTAACTGGGCAGTGACTTTTCCTCTTCAACAGATTGAAATACTCTGAGGAAGGAGCAAATGTCCAACAGCAGCTTCCTCACCCAGTTCCTCCTCCTGGCATTTGCAGACAGGCGGGAGCTGCAGCTCCTGCACTTCTGGCTCTTCCTGGGCATCTCTCTGGCTGCCCTCCTGGCCAACGGCCTCATCCTCAGCGCCGTAGCCTGCGACCACCACCTGCACACCCCCATGGGCTTCTTCCTGCTCTATCTCTCCCTCACAGACCTGGGCTGCATCTGCACCACTGTCCCCAAAGCCATGCACAATTCCCTCTGGGACAACACAACCATCTCCTTCACAGGATGTGCTGCACAGGTCTTTTTCTTTTATTTCTTCATCTCAGCAGAGTATTATCTCCTCACCGCCATGTGCTACGACCGCTACGTTGCCATCTGCAAACCCCTGCACTACGGGACCCTCCTGGGCAGCAGAGCTTGTGCCCACATGGCAGCAGCTGCCTGGGCCGCTGGGTTTCTCACTGCTCTGCTGCACACAGCCAATACATTTTCCCTGCCCCTGTGCCAGGGCAATGCCCTGGGCCAGTTCTTCTGTGAAATCCCACACATCCTCAAGCTCTCCTGCTCACACTCAGGCTACCTCAGGAAAATTGGGCTCATGGTGTTTAGTGCCTGTTTAGCATTTGGTTCTTTCATTTTCATTGTTTTCTCCTATGTGCAGATCTTCAGGGCTGTGCTGAGGATCCCCTCTGAGCAGGGAAGGTACAAACCCTTTTCCATGTGCCTCCCTCACCTGGTCATGGTCTCCCTGTTCCTCAGCACTGCCACATTTTGCTACCTGAAGCCCCTCTCCATCTCCTCCCCATCCCTAGATCTTATTGTGTCAGTTCTGTACTCGGTGGTGCCTCCAGGCCTGAACCCCCTCATCTACAGCCTCAGGAACCAGGAACTTACGGAAGCCCTCAGGAAAATGATGACTGGACGCTTTTCTGCTTACTATTGATAAAGTAACTCTTTACAAGCCCGGACTCCTTTCTGCCATGGGTAGACGGGGGTTTTGGTGCATTTTTTTTTTTTTTGCTATTGTTTTGAATTTGTTTTCCTTTTTCTTTTTTGGTTTTGAGTTTTAATTTTATTTGGTATAAATTTTTCCATAAATATGAGTCTTTACTCATAGTATTACTACATCAGTATCTACTTGTCTGCTGTAACCCAAGGGCTTTCAGCAGTGAGTATATCTGTACATTTGAATGAAATAAAGTTCCCTGGCCTGACCTGAGTGTCCAAGACGATTCCTCAGCCATTCTCTGGAGCTGCAGGGGCTGTACAGAGCTGGAGGGAAGAGGCTCCCAGCACAGCAGCACAGCCAGGGACAAGGGCACTTGCTCTTTCCACATCTCCTCTTTCCAGCTCCACACTGTTCTTCCCAGCCCTGCTGTGGGTGCAAGGCCTGAGTGCTCTGGCAGCTTGGGCACAGTCCTGCTGCGTGTCCGTGCTGGGATCACAGGCAGGGACAGGCCCTGGGCACTGCTGGCACAGAGCTGGGCTCCACACCAGCAGCTCCATCAGCAAAGGGCATCTCCTGAGGGCAGGGCAGGAAGGCTTCAGGCTCTTCCTCCACAGTCACTGTCAGCAATGTGCTCCAGGAATGCCCTGGCAAAGCAAATGCCAGTGCCCAGCTGAGAGTGGGACTGTGCAGGGTGGGGGCACGCACCAGTGTCCCGGCACAGCCAGAGCTCCTGGCACAGACCTGAGGGACCAGCAGAGCAGGGGCTGGGCTGTGTCTTTGTTCCAGGGACAACCTGGGAAGGTGCCCCAGGGCCACTGTCACAGAGCAGCCCCTGCAACCCCCATTCCCAGCCCAGGCCTCTCACCCCACCTGCAAGAGGTTGGTTGTCCCTCCATGGAGGGACATCAAGGGACCAACTCAGAAGTCCAGGTTTGCTTTGCACTGAGGACACTTCAGCATGTCTGCTCCGTCCCTGCCCTGCCTTCTAGCCCATCCCTTTCCCTGCCCAGCAGGAAAGCAACCCGGCTGGGCAGCATTGCCCCTGTGCAGGTAGGAAGGGCTCTGCAGGCAGGAGCGGCACTGCCCTCCAGCAGAGGCACTTCTGCCCTTTCCCAAAGCACAGAGCACAGCTGGGCACTGGGATGCAGCCACAGGCACCCACAGCTCCATGGGTCACCCTCTGAGCTGCCTGCACAGCTTCAGTGTGCACCAGACAGAGAAAGAAATGCTCTCACTCACAGGAGTCCAAGCAGGGGAGAGGGGACATGAAGAGCTAAATATTTCAATAGAAAATTGAAAATCAGATCTCATCAATGGAGTCTCCCCTCATGGGAAGGGGTCATGTCCTCAGACTTAAGAAAAAATCTTTTTTTCTTCTCTCTCATAACCTGCTTCATGATTGTGTATGGGAACAGCCTTATCATGGGGCTGCTGGAGAAAAACTTGGAAACCTGCTATGGCACCAGCACCCTGAGTGTCCTCTGACTGGGGACAGCACAGTCTCTGCTCCCAACACTGTCACTGCCATTTCCTGCATCTTTGGCACATACAGAGTGTTTCCTGCAGTGGCCTCATCCCATGGCCAGCAATGGATTGTTTGCCAGCCCTGCTCTCTGCAAGACCCATGGACTGGAAGGGTTGTCTCCAGCAGAGCGGCACCCTGGCTCAGGGCCTTTCTGTCATCAACAGTCACCATTTCCTTCCTCTCCCAGACAGTTTTTGTGACCCTCATGTACTGGGTCGCTTCTTCTGTGACCTTGCTCCAGGGCTGGAACTCTCCTGCACTGACACCATGACACTCCTGCTCTCTGCTTTCCAGGTTTCATTTTCAGATCCAATCTTCCCCTCCTGTTCACAGGGACATCCTGTGAGTGCTTCAGAGCTGCCATCCTGGGGCAGCTCCTGCCCAGCGTGGGCAGGCACAAGGTCTCTCCACCTGCTCCTCTCACCTCCCCAGTGCCACTGTTTTCTGCAGCCTCCTCATCCTTGCCCAGCACAGCCCTCCTGGCAGAGTTGGACACAGCCCTTGTTCTACACCCTCCTCAGGCACCTGCCCAACCCCCTCAGCTCCAGCCTGATGGCCAGAAACCTTCAGGGCAGGGAGGCACTTGGCAAAATGCTGAGGGAACCTTTCAGCTGCACTCAAATCCAATTGGAGAGGTTGGCCTCTAGGAAGAAATCCCTTCTCATTCTCCAGAACCACCAGGACAACCTGTGTTGTGTCCTGGGCACTCCTCTGGAAGTGTGGGATACGGAAAAGGTTTTGGTGCCAGGGATATTGGGAAGGCTGGGCAGTGTCACTGGGAGACCTCTCCCAAACCCTTGGAAAGGCCAGAGCCGTCCCAGAGCTTCCTGGGGCCTTGGTAAAGGCAGACATGGAACCAGTCTGCAAACAGGGCAGCAAGGAGGGTTGGCAGAGTTCCAGACTGCTCAGGTTCTGCAGGGAAGGGGATCTGGCAAATCCTCCTGCAGCCATTGCCAGGCATGGGAAGGACAAAGCAGGGATTGCAGAACTCCTGTGGGAGAGAAAAGAAGAGGATGCTGTGTGCCCAGACCTTATCAAGGCCCTTGACATGGTCTCCTGTGGTCTCCTTATGGCCAGACTGGGGAGAGCTGGACTGAAAAAGTGGAAGATGTGGTGGGTGGGAAGTTGGCTGAATGAAGAGTGTCCAATAAAACCCATGGTACAAATTCTTCTTGGCAACAACTTCCTGATGAAATCCCTCAGTGACCAGCCCGTGAACACCACTATGGAACATCTTTATTACTGAACTCTCTGTAAAATGTGACAAAATGTATTTTCAAGTCCTTTGTGGATGATTCCAGATTTCAGGGAGCCCTTGAGCAACCTGTCCTGGTTTAAAGACACATTTTGGGGCGGGAACTCCAATAAAATGAATTTACTCCCCTCTTATTCCCCACCAATACAGGGAGACAAAATATAAGGAGGTATAAGTGAATAAAATAAGAGTTTACTGACAAGAAATATAGCAGCAAAACCAGCAATACCAAGAGAACAGTTCAAAGCAACAGCAGAGAGAGAAATTGCCTCCTCTCTCCTCCCCTGACCCAAGTCCCTTTTGTAAACAGATAAAAACAGGGATCAATACGTGCCTCCCTTCCCTCTTTTCGTCCTGAATGAACAAAGAACAAAAAACAAAACCACCGAAAGAGGGGGCAAAGAAAAATGTGGGAAACTCTCTGGTCTGAGCTAAGTTGTGCTCCCCAAGAACACGCTGACTCCAGAGGTGTCCAAGCGGGGCAGAGCCCGCGACTCCGGTCCGTGCGGTGGCGGGGGGGAGGCAGCGGCTCTGCTTGATTCCATGGAGTTCTGGGGAGGCACAGTGGCCCCTTGGTTCCAGGAGGTTCTGAAATGTCTCAGGGTTCCTTTTGTTCTAAAGAGACCCTGCATGTCACAATGGTCCCTCGGTTCCATGAGATTCCACAGTGCCCCTGCATTCCTTTGGTTCCATGAGGCCCTGCAGTGCCACGGTGCCACTTGATTCCATGACATTACAAAGAATCAGAATGGCCCCTTGGTTTAAGGCCAACTGCACATGGGGCTGCCTTGGGGGGCATGTGGCCACCCAGATAAGGGAGTTGTCACCCCCCTGGACTCAGCCCTGGGGTCATCACATGTGGACTGGTCTGACTGTCTGTGAGGTTCCCCATTCTGGAGGAATGAGGAAGAATTGGAGAGGGTCTAGAGGAGATCTGACAGGATGGAGTTTTTCTTGGTGCTGGAAAGAAAAAGAAACCCCTAAAATGCAGCTTGGAAGGTTCAGACTGAAGGTGAGGAAAAAGGAATGTTATTCAAAGAGGAACTTTATGCTGCCAGAGGTCACTAAGAGGGTGATGGCATGACTTTGTGTTCCAGGGAACAGCCAGAGCTGGTGCAGAGACATCAGGGAGGGTCTAGAAATGCTGCTGGGAGGGGGGTGGGAAAGCAGGAGGGGTGTGTGCAGCCTGCAAGGCCAGAGCAGCAGCAGGGCCAGGGCAGGACAGCCTGCAGGAGAGATGGCCAAGGGCTCTGGCAGGGCTGCAAGGCCCAAAGGCACCCAGGCCTTTGTCCCCTTGCCTCTGGCAGCTGCCTCTGCCACTCAGGCCACCACAAGCAACTTTCCTGGAAGGTTCTGCACTTGGTTTCTGCCTCGCCCCTCCCTCAGGAGCCTGGCAGGGGTTGCCCAGTGTTTGGCCTTTGTTGTTCCTCCCCCTCCCATCCCACTGCCCCCCAAACAGCCCTGAGCCAGCCGGGAGGGACAGGATCTGCTGTGTCAGGGCCTGGGGCTCAGGCCTTTGCCTTTCTGCTCCACAAAACCAAGGCAGGCTTTGCTCAGCATTGCAGGGGCCTGCCCAGAGCCTTTGTCTGCCTGCACTCCTGGCCTCCAAGGATCTGCTCCAAGGAGTCCCTGGGGAGGCTTTGTCAGTGCCTGCCCTCAGTGGGGCCCAGCAATGCTTCAAGGGACTTGGAGTTTGGCTTCTGACTTCTTCAGCAGCTTCTTCAATCTTCTCTCAGTATCTCAGGATCATGGACACAGCTCTAAACACATCGTGGGGCTCATTAAAATGCAGAAATCCCTCAGGATCTCTTTGTCTTCCTTTAATTGTCTTCAAAGCAATTTCAAAACAAGTCTTCAAAGTTGGTACTTTTTTATTCAATTCAATGATGGATATTTTTAGTTCAGAGAAGAGGTGATAGAAGTGTTCTCCAAGTGATCTTGATGCTTAATATCTTCTCAGGAGATCCAGACTAACCCTGTATGATCATCCTTGCTCGTCACCCCTCAACCTCACCAGTTCTGACATGCCCCATCTTGGACTGACAGCTGATGCAACTCCAAACACACTGTGGGACCCATTAAAACATTGAAAAACAAATTATTTCCCTTCCTTTAATTGTCTTCACGTCTTCAAGACATCAACAACTAATTAGAGTTGTTATGTAGTTTAGCTAAGGAGGAAGATTTTAAAGTGGAAGTCACGAAACATATTTTTTGATGAAAGGGAGTGATTTACACAGAGCCTTGGGATGCAAGAGGGTTAGGATGCAAAGGATTTGGACATAAATATAAGGGGGCAAAAGAGATTACTAGCATTTAATTATTGGCTAGTTGAACAGTTATCAAGTGATTCAATAGGATTTGCTACAATTTTAACAGTGGCTGAATTATAGATTCACAACAACATCATTCACACCACAGTGTATTCACACCCACACCCACGCAGAGATGTGTGGACACATCAATAGCTGGGTGTGGAAAGGTCCCTCTCCAAAATTCTCCTTGTTGTCAGGGAAACACTCCCCCAAATCCCTTTGTGTTTCCCAACAGACAAGGGTCACAGCTGGAGGAGTGTTTGTGGAGGGGGATCAGAATTGTCCTGGGCATCAGCGACGTTCTTTGGAGTGTTGCAAACTGGAGGGTTCCCGAGCTGCGAGAGGCTGCCAGAGGTGTCCCACTGAGAGGGAGGTGCGGGGGAGCTGCCAGGGCCTCCCTCAGCACTGCTGGTTGTGGGCTTACAAGGTGACTGGCTTTAGTTATCTGCTGAATGTCCATCGTGGTGTCAGTAATGACTGGAGTTCCCAAAATATTTGGGAATTGTATCCAAACGGTTCCATTTGGGTTACGATTCAGGTAGAGATCGTTCCAAGGTTTTCAGGGGATGACTGATTATCCTGTGTTCCCCACCTCTTACACCCATCCCAGTCAGCTAGATGGTTTATTGACAATGTGTCCCAAGGGGCGGGACCTCCGATGCCATAGAAACCCCTCCTCCTGCATTAGGAAACCTTTGGAATTCATGAGGCGTTCCAGTGGAGCATGAACATGAACAGCAATTTTCCTAAAGCCAAGAACCAAGCAGAACAAAGCAAGGCCTCAGCAGCTGCAGAGCAAAGGTCCCCCCATCCCTCTGTCCCCTGTGGCCGCTGAGGCGGCAGCGCAGGCCCGAGGCGGTGCCGGGTCCCGGTGCAGCCGGGGCAGAGCGGCGGCTGCGCAAGCGGCAACCCCGGCGGTGAGTGCGGCAGCCCCGTGGCAGCGGCGGCTCCGGGCACAGACGCCGGCGGCAGCCGCTCTGGCGGCAGAGCAGCGACTCTGAGGTGCTGCAGGAGCGCTGGCTCCGCTTCCAGGCGCCGGCAGTGTTGGGAAGCCGGTGCCGGGCGGCTGCGGGGCAGCGCAGGCGAAAAGCGGCAGCGGCGGCAGCCTCGTGGCAGCGGCGGCTCCGGGCAGACACGGCCCCGCTCCAGCGCTGCCGCCTCAGCGGCGCTCAGGGGACGGCGCGGCGGCTCCGGGGGCAGCGGCTGGGGACTCCCTCTCGGGGCAGCCCCAGACACCAAAGAGGACCAGGGCCCGGCGTGTTCTCAGCTTGGTTCTCTCGAGTTCTCCCGGCATCTGAGCACATGATGGGATGGGGAAATTGGGCTAAACCAGAACAGGAGCTCATGGAACCGAGTGGCCATTGGGACACTGCAGGGCCTCCTGGAATCCAGGGGCCGGTGGGACACTGGGGAGCCTCTTGGAGCCAAGGGAAACTGGGATGTTTTGGAACATCGTGGAATCAAGGAGCCATTGTGACACTGCAGGGCCTCAAGGAAACAACGGAATCCTGGGGCATAGTATAAACTCATGAAATCATCAGGGCCACTGTGACACTCCAGAACCTCATGGAACCAAAGGAACCCTGAGAGGTTTTGGAACCTCATGGAATCAAGGGGCCATTTCTGGCAGGATGCTCTGCTCTATTAATACCTAAAAAATGGTCAGAGAATGCAAACAATGCACACTGTCTGTAGTGAGTTACTGCTGGTGTCAAGGTGCTGTTTTTAATGTTGAATTATGCTAAACCCAGAATGTTTCATGAAACTTCAAACTCACATCCTTCTTTTTGAAGCAAGATTTGACAGAGAAGCTGCTCCCTGGCCTGCAAATATGTCTGGCTGTCAAACCCTTTATAACTATAAAAGCCCTGTCCAACTGTCATGTGGCAGATTCTTCCCCAGACTTTCTTTTAAGTGTGTGGAGCCTGTGTGGAGGAGAGGTTGAGCAGCTGCAGCCCGAGGCTGGTGTCCCAGCAGAGTCTCTAAGGATGGCACCAATGGCACTGGCTGGGGACAGCTGAGTGTGGAAGGCACGTCCAGCCTCAAGCAGGGCCGTTGAAGTCAGTCAGGAGGACAGGTTGCAGCTGAAGCTGCCAAGGGTTGCTGTGAGGCTGGGGAGTCACTGGAAAGCTGTGGTGGCCACTTGCCCTGAAGCCTTTTGCCAAAGCGGGTGCAATTGTGCCCACAGTCTGGCCACTTTTGGCGTCCTGGCGGGTGTGGGTGCCTGGGTGAGGAGGCCCGGGCGTTGTGGGTGCTGCTGCTCCTGGGCAGCCTCTGGTGCTGTTGTGTGTGGGGCGCGGAGCCGCTTGGGCAGCAGCGAGTGAGCAGACCTGCCTGAGGATCCCAGCGCCCTGCCCGTGGTGGCAGCAGCTCTGCGGGCCCAGAACTCTGGCTCAGCAGGGTGTCAGACACAGCCCCGTGGCCTGAGCAGCTGCGGGGGCCCGGGCTGGCCGCCAGCCCTGCCCGTGCCACTGCCCCTGGCCGGCAGCACCCGGCGGACGTGCCCCGGCAGGGCCCCCTTGCCCTCCTTGTCCCCAGCCTGGCCAGCCTGGCCCCCTTGGGGGTGTGCCCACCCTGCTGCTGAGGCCTCCAGGGCCTCTGCCACAGGGCTGGGAGATGCCTCGGGAAAGCACCAGAGCAGCCGGCTGGCAGGGAAGGAGGTGGCTGCCTGGGGGCTGCCTATGGCCTCTGCCCCCCAAGTCCTGGGGCCTTTTCCCTCCACCCTGCCCCTGGGGCCTGTGCCCAGTCTGTCCCCTCGCAGCCTTCTGCCACCCACCCCCTCCCAGATTCCCCTCAAGGTTTCCCGCTCCCTTGTCCCATCAGGGCCTCCGCAGCACCTCACCCCTTCCTGGCATCCCAGTGCCCCATCCCCTGCGGGTCTCCCCCAGCCCCGCCAACCTGCCCGGCAGCGGTGCAGCCCTGAAGGAGCTCCAGAGGAGCCGCTCCAGAGGCACTTGGGAGCCCAGAGCAATCCAGCCAGCAACACACAGGCAGGACACAGACGCTGCTTCCTGGCTGGGGGAGGGCTTGTGGCCATCTCCAAGGACAAGGTCCTCAGGGATCCCCACACCTCCAGCCTCTGCCCCTCCACTCTGCTGCAAGCGTTGAGGCTCCAGGAGAGCCACCAAAGGCCAAGGGGCTTCTGCTCCCTTTTGCTGGCACGCTGCACAGCAGGGCAAGTGTTCCTGAGCACAAGGAGCCCTTTCCCCCTCTTCCCCAAGGCCCTGTGCACACTGGGCACAAAAAAAAAGCTCCTGGGCCTCTGTGCGTGATAACATATAGGTCATGTTCCCCTGTGGGGCTCAAAGGAAGTGCTTGCAGGGAAGAGGCATCTTCCCCACAGGCTCAGGTGGCCCCAGGAGATGGAGCTTCCCACATCAGCTCTCCACAGAGCTGCAGCAGCACAGGCAGACACTGCCCGGCAGAAAAGGCCGCGTCTTCCACGCCCTGCACAGCCAGTCTTGGAGCTGCTGGAATCTGGAGTAGGAAGCCGTCTGTACAGCTCTTAGCATGCAGCAGTGTTGAATTGCCAGGCCTGCCATGGCGAGTCTGATGTCACCTGTCACGCCTCTACGGGTTGGAAGAGGCAGGAATGGAGACTACCAGAATCGGAAGAATGGAGCTCTCCGTACAGCTCTGATGATGTGGAGCGTTTGAAGTGCCAGGTTTGAGACGGCAGGGCTGTCATCAGTCATGCCTTGAAGGGCTGGAAGAGAAAGGAAGAGAGTCAAGGTGAGGCCAGGGGTGTGGGGACGCGAGGAGCCCCTCCTGCCCGGGCCATCCCAGCCAGCTCTTGCCATGGCCAGGAGGGAGCAGGGCCCAAGGGGATCAGCTGGAAGGTGCCTTCCCTCACCCTGGCAGATGAGCTGCAGCTCTGGCTGCTCCTGCTTCATGGACCTGGCAGCGATCCCTGGGAACACAAAGCCTGTCAGGGCCCCAGAGGCACAGGTCCCCCACATGGGGATGCCCCAGGGCTGGGCTGGCCCAGGGCGGCAGCAGGCGCCAGGCCACTCGGGGCTCCACATGCCCTGGGCCGCATCCTGCTGCCGCTGCAGCAGCCGGGGCTGGGGTCGAACTGCAGCGGGGCGGGGAGGGACCCCGGCCTTGTGGCTCACCCAGGAACTTGATGGCCAGCTTTCGCAGGGGCTCCTCTGGGCTCTCCAGGTACGGCAGGGCCTGGCGCACATACTGGCCCACTCAGCTCCTGTCCTTTTCCAGCTGCAAAGAGCGCCAGGGCACGGAGGGAAGGCTCGGCTCAGGCTCTGCCCCTTGGCCGGGCGCTCCCTGCCCCCAGCACGGGGCTCCCCTGCCCGCAGAGCCCTGAGGCCCGGCCAGCAGCCGCTGGGGCCAGGCTTTGGGGGGAGCAGAGGGCTGGGTGCTCCCGGGGAGCCGCGGGGCTGCCCTGCCCCACAGCCCAGCAGGGCCGGGGCTCCATGGCAGCCTGGCTGCGGGGGCAGGGGAGCCTGGAAAAGAGCCCGCACACCCCAGGGAAGAGAGCAGCGTGTGGACCACAGGCACCATGCCAGCTCCACACACTGGGCATCAGGGGTTGGGGATTTGGGGCCGTCCTTACCAGGCACTCGCCAAACCTCCAGGGCTGCTCCATGGTCACTAGGTGCTCAAGATCCCTCCACTTCAGGAACCTGGCTGCACCAAACAGTGCTTCCCGAGAGGCCTGCAGAGCAACAGAGAGTGGGCCATGGCATTGCAGCCCAGGGCACAGCACCCGCATCCCTACACCAAGGCCAGGAGGAGGCTGCAGGCGACCATGGGCCAGGGCAGGAGGCACAGCAGCCTCCTGCCATGGGGACACCAGAGCCCACGAGTCCTCACCTCTGCCACATGCCGGTTCTCATCGTGCCAGTTGAAGTAGAATGGCACCAGCCTCAGGTAGATGTGTGGCTTTAGGCTCTTGCTCCTCTCTGTCGCCTCCATCACCTCCCGGAAGAGGACCATGGAGAGCTGCTGCAGCTGGCTGTGCTCCTGCTGCAAAGGAAGAGCAAAAGACCTCAGCCCTGGCTTCTCCAGGCCCACCGGGGCACAGGCCTGAAATGACACTTGGCCCAAAGTTTCCTGGCAGCACTCAGTGCCTACGATGAGGGACACAGAGCCTTACATTTTCAAAGAGTAGCCGCAGCGCCTCAAGCAACTTCAGGGCAGTGGGGCTGGATATTTGGATGGTCTTCAAGTGTAGCACATTGATGAACGCAGAGAGGGTCATCTGAACCACATCTCTGTCTGCATCCTGCAGTAGCTCCAGGAGGCTTTCATTCAGGCTCCAGATGCTCTTAGCCTGTGTGGAACACAATGCTGTGGTGCAGCCCCACGCTGCTGCCGCGGGGCCCAGAGGCCAAAGGCGCATCCCAAAGGAGTCGGGCAGCTGAACGGGGAGGAGGAGAGGTGGGAGCAGCTGGCACACCTGCCAAAGGCCAGCCAAGGCCAAGCTACTGCCTTGCACAGCCGCACGCTGCCGGCCCGGCTTCAGCCCCTGCCCCCTGCTCATCATTGCGGGAGCCTTGCTGATCACCACCAGGCCTCGGAGCGCCAGGCGACGCCTCTCGGGGCACTCACTCCGCAGGCGCCTTGAAATAATCTGCAGGACGCTGAGCCCACATTGTCTGGGGTTCAGGCAGTGCAGGACCTGAAAGGCAGGGAGGAGTGACGGGGTGCCCGGCCGGCAGGAGCCCGGACCCGCCCGGGGCTGGGCCCAGGCAGCAGCACAGGGTGCAGGCACCGTCCCAGGCGGCTGCGGCTGTGAGAGGGCAGAGAGGGGGAGGCAGCTGGGCCAGGCAGCGCTCGCCATCAGGCTCACCTCCACCAGGAACGCCAGGGCAGGCAGTTCCCACAGGGGCTCTTCCCTGCTGAGCCGCGGGAGCAGGTTGGCGGCGACGCTGCGGCAGAAGGAGTGGGAGACACGGCACAGCTCCCTGCAAGGGGGAATAAAGGCGCCAGAGACCCTGAGCCAGGTGGGTAAAGCTCTCCTGGGACTGACTCACACAGGCCTGGTCTTTGGCCACCAGCCTGGGAGGGCACACGGGCGCTTTGGGAGGTGGCTCCTCCTGTGCAGCCGCCCCTCTCCGCCTTTGCCACTCTGCTCAGCCATCCCTGGCTGCCAAGGCCCTCTGGCCCAGCAGCACGGGCACTGTGTGGGGTGGCCTGTGCACAGGGCAGAAATGCCGGGGGCAGTGGGGAGAAAGGGCTCTCACCTGGCCAGCAGACCCACTGCATAGTGGTGGCTGTCAGCCTTGAGGAGCATGTCCCAGCCACACTTGCGATGGATCACCATCACCACGTCCTCATCCAGCAGCTGGCGCAGCAGGGCTTTCACGGTCTGCACTGCAAACCTGTGTGCAGAGCACAGCCCAGGTCAGGTGCAGAGCCCTGGCCCCAGCCCTGAGGGCGTGGCAGGGAGAGAGGACTGGGATGGAGCACCTGTTGGGGTTGGGGGGAAGGCTGCGCTGCTCCCGGCATCGCCCCCAGAAGGTCTCGACCTCCTCTGACATCTCCTCTGTGCTGATGAAAACTTGGAAGAGCAGAGTCAGAAGGAGGCGGGGGAAATTTTTCTTCACGCCCCTTGGGCACCAGGGCAGCTGGAGGATCTCCCAGAGTGCCACAGTTGCCTGCCAAAGACAAAGCACCCAGAGACAGCTCTCAGGGCCCAGATGTCCATGTGGCAGGGCCCCAGCATGGCAGGGAGAGGCCAGGGGAGACACAGGGGGATCCCCCGGCCTGGTGGCCCTGAACCTGCCCCTAAGCCAGGGTTGCAGCCCAGTGCCTGGGGCAGGGAGAAGCAGTGGTGAGGGAGGATGAAAAGGCATCCCAGAGGCAAGCTGGGGGTGAGCAGAGGCCAGCTCAATAAACTCACAGCCAGGGCAAAGACATCGCTCTCATCCCCATCAGAGGTGCGTGTCCTGTGCGCTGGCCAGAATTTCAGCGCACGGAAGAGGATCTGCAGCACCGGCTCCTTAGTCCCTCTGGAGGAGATGAGCGTCCTCCACATGGTGCGAGCAGCTCTGTGGAGTCAGAACTCTGGCTCAGGGGCGTCTGGGACACAGCGCTGTGGCCTGGGCAGCTGCAGGGCCCAGGTGACAGAGCCACGGTGCCTTGTGGGGCAGGGAGGCAGGCTGGCCTCAGGATTGGGGGCTGACATGCCAAAGCTGGCAAAGAGAGGAGCTGGAGTGTCCTGGAAGTCTCCATCTCTCTGGCACACCATTTGGGACAGGTTGCCCAGGGGGATGGGGTCTAAAGGCAGGGGAGCCCTCAAGGCAGGTGGGCCCCATACCTGTCACAGGCTGGGGCAGAGCGCAGCAGGGTCACTGCAACATCCACAGGGTGTGCCTCGGTCAGCAGGACAAGAGTCTTGTCCAGCCTGTGCTCAGCAGACACATTGGACGTGAGCCACTGGTGGATGCACCTGACTATGGCCGGCACCTGGAGGGGACACGGGGAACAGTTGGAGAGCTGCCAGAGCCAGCAACTTGCCCAGCTTCCCCCAAGAAGTGCTCCCCTTGCCACCACACTCTGCTGGTCTCAAAGGCTGAGGGGACCCAGCGCAGCCGGCGTGAGGGGCCACAGCATCCCTGGGGCACTGGAGCCCTGGCCACAGGCTGCTTACTTGCTTCCCGTTGTAGACACCGTTTTCCACAAGCAAATCCAGCAGGGCAGCGCTGGTCTGGGCATTGAAGAGGTCCGAGTTTGCCGTGCCCCCAATGGCCATGAAAGTGGTCTCTTCACGCCAAATGCACCTGATGAATCTGCAAACCAGCTACAGGAGGAAGGCAAGCAAGAGGCTTTCCTCCTCCTCCTCCTCCTTCACCCAGGCCAGCTTGGGCACTGTGGGGGGGTTCTGCTGCACGTCTCTGTCTGGCGTTATGGCTGCCTGCAGCAGAGATGCCATGGAAAAGCTTTGACTCCCCAAGTCCTGCAGTCGTGCCTTGAAGGCAGCTGCAAGAGAGAAGCCTTGGAAATGCTCCGCCTCATCCAGTCCCACCCTCTGGCCTCGAGGGCACCTGCCCCAGGGACTGGAGATGCCTTGCCAGATGCCCAAGTGCCACAGTCTGGCCTGGAGGATGCACGGGGGAGAGGTGGAGAGCTGCCAGAGTGAGCAACTTGGCCAGCTTCCCCCGAGAAATGCTTCTCTTCCCAGCACACTGTGCCAGCCTCAAAGGCTGAGGGGGCCCAGCGCACCCATCTTGGGGGGCCACAGGCTGCTTACTTCAGCAGAGACAGCTCTCTCCCCAAGAAAGTCCAGGCTGGGGGCATCGGCCAGGCGCTGAACAGGCGCGGCGTCAGTGCTCGCCACGCCCTCTGTCATTGTGGCTTCGGCCTCCTCCGTGAGCCCAGGCAGCGCAGAGTCACAGTGTGACACGGCATCGCTCGAGGTGGTGTCCCAGTGGGTTGTGTGATCACTGGTTGCGGTGTCACACTTTGCTGTGCCAGCAGTCGCCGCGGTGCTGACACCAGGCTTTGGCTTCAGCTGGGTCGGGATGGTGTCAGGCTGAGCCTCAACATCAGCTGATGCGATCCTGGACTTCCTACGCCGACTCCCCACGAATTTCATAAACGTCTGCAGGAGAAAGAAGGGCAGGGAAGAGATGGATGTCCCCTGGAGGGCTGCGACAGCGGTGCTGGGCTGAGCAGTGACAGCACGCTCAGCCCAGGAGGGGATGGCTGCAGGTACCTGTGCTGCCCTGCGGAAGCGGCCACGGGCACGGAGCTGCTCTTCTTTCCGCTCCTGGCCTGCATCTGGCAAAGAGCAAGCGCGCTCAGAGCTGAGGGTGTGCGGGACAGGCCGGAGAACATAGCCCAGGACTGGGCTCCAGGAGCAGGGCCAGCTCCAGGATGCCCAGTGGATGGAGCAGGGCTGCCGGGAGATCAGCCCCGGCCCCTCTGTCCCCCTCCCTTTCCCTGGGCATGTCTAGAGGGGATGGGACAGGATGAGGCCAAGGGGGCTGCAGCCACCAGCCCTGTGGCCCAGCTCCAGCACTCACCCTCCTGCGGGGGCTGCACCTGCTGCACCTCTTCAGGCTGCTGTGCTGGAGCAGCCCCAGGGCTTTCCTCCTCCTTCTTCCTCCGGAGCAGCCTGAGCAGGCTGAAGTGTCTCCCTGCCATGCCACAGTCTGGTGTCGAGGGCACCTGCAAGAGAGACACCTCGGAGAAGCTCCGGGTCAATAAGTCCGGCAGAATGGCCTTGAGGCCACCTGCCACAGGGATTGGAGACACCTCGGAGAAGCTCCGGATCTCCAAGTCCTGCAGCAGGGCCTCGAGGGCACCTGCCAAAGGGGCTGGAGACGCCTCGGAGAAGCTCCGGGTCTCCAAGTAACACAGAAAGGCTTCGAGAGCACCTGGAAATGAGAAAATCCTCCAAAAAGCTCCGAAACAGCAAGGTACGAGTTGGCTGCGCGGGGGCTCCGCACAGCTCTGCTCTGTCCCGTCCTGTCCCGACGCCTGCTCTGAGGAGCACTGTTGACACTGCGGCCGTGTCACCAGCAGCACCTCTGTCACCATGGGTCATAAAGGACCCTTGGACACCCTGCCCCCTTCCGTCCAACCGGCCACACCCAGCGTGTCACAAAGGGCCCTGTGACACAGCGCCACGTGGCCTGGGGCCTCCCCCAGCCCAGCCAACCTGCCCCACCTTGAAGGGAATCCGCTCTCTGAAGTATCTAATCTGGCTGGACCTGAACTGTGGGAACGGCTCAAGAAATGAGCAAGCACTCCCCTCCTGTGCCTGCTCACGGCAGCACAAGGAGCCCCCTCGGCCGCCGACGCAACCGCAGTGGGAAGGGCACGGGGCCTTCCACACAAGTTGGCACGGCCTCCTTGGGAGAAGTTCCGGCTGGTGGCCATCCTAAACATGGGGGGTGATACCGAGAAGGAAGGTGTGGGCAAGGGCACCAATGCTGCTGGGAGCCCTTTGGCCAGGGCTGCACCCAAATCAGCAGCTGTGGCAAGTCCTGGCCCAAGGAGACCTGCCACCGCCCCGAGTCCTGGCAAGGGTGCTGCCCGTCTCCTGTCCCAAAGAGCTGTGCCCCCAGGTATTAGTTTGTTGGAATATATGCCCAGAATAAAGATAAGTACAACAGACATTCAAACACTACAAAAAATCTTTTATTGCAGTGAGAATAAAAAACTAGCAAAGAGAATCAAAAGCTAAAAAAGAGTATAAAAAAACTACTTTATCAGTTGGCATTTCTACAATACTATGAACAGCTTTTAATACAGTATTAATCAGTAAAAAGGGAATTAAAAGGATTCCAAAAAAGGATATAAAGCATTTGCTTTCTCGGTTGCTTCCTATCAATAAACTGTGCTTACCCACACAGACAGGCCAGGGCTGCCAGGATCTGCAGCAGCTGGTCGGTGCCCATGCTTAGCAGGCGTCCCCACGGAGCAACAGTCTCGAGTGAAGGATGAGCATTGCTCACCCCAGCAGTCCTGACACCCCATTTTATCAGCTCTGCATTACACCACATAGGGTCAGTACACAGTATAAGGTGATGCCTGAGTGGCAGCCAAACCCCGCCTGTTCATCACCTGATAGCAACAGTCTGCGCATGCCCTGCTGTAGGGCAAGGGGCGAGCGACCCCTGCCCACACAATCTTCCTCTCACCAGCATCTTTCTTACCCCTATGGACGACCTCTCCCATTGTGTTTCAAGGGTATTTGTGTCCATCTTGCAGCATGGAGCCAAGCCAAGAAGGAACTCAGCTCTGATCATGAGGGACATCAAGTTGACTTGCTAAAAAACACAATGGACCTTACATTGTACAACACTCTGGCTGGTTTCACATCCTAATATGATTTTTTTCTCACGCCTCTACGCTCCATTGATCGTCTAATTCAAAAGTACCCCCCTAACAGCCATTAACAGTGACAATCTTGTCTCACCTTAAAATCATTCACAGCTCACTTTTTTTTAATATTTAGTCACAGGTTAGTATTAGACGGTGAGCTGGGAGAAAATGTGAGCAGTCCAAGAAAACACTGTTGGTACAGTCCTGTCACAAAATGAGGTCAATGGCTCTTTGTGCAATTAAAGCAGCAGAGGAAATGCAAGATGACTTGGGTGAGACGTCCACGGCACTTAATCACCACCTGAAAAATCTGACTGCCACCTTCACGGTCGTTTCACCCAGTGGAAGACCCCAACAGGGTTCTACAGGCCCAGAATTGACTTATTTTCTTCAAGATTTAATAATGCATCTAAAAAGAAGCTATCACCTCTCTCTACAAACGTGTCTTAGATTAAGGTCTAGAAACATTGAATTTAATGATAAAAGCTGAGATTTTGATCTCTTCTTGTTACTCCAAACACATGGGTCTTAAGTTACGTGCCTGTGCCTTTAATTCAGCACTGAGTAATTACATTTAAGTCAGTGGAATCACTCCAGAGTTTTCTTGGTTTGTCTAAACTGAATGTTGTCCTAAGGATTTGGAAGCATATGAAGTGAATTTAGGAATGAACATGGATGTCAGTAGTTGGAAAATGCAACTGAAATGAACTGTCCCAGTCTGTAGAAGAGAAGAGAACGTTAAGCAGAGGTCTAAATTTCAAGAGTAAAAGCAAGCACGTAGCTTTGCACATATAATTGCATCAGCATTCACTGTATTTTCCCCAACACTTCTTCTTTCCTATTTTTAATAATAATGGCAAAAGGAATAATATAAATTTAGTTTGTCCTTCACCTCTTACCTCCTTCAGTAAAATTTTAAAACCTTTCCATAAAACAGAATATTGACTATGAAGAGACCAAATGTTAGACTCAAGTGGAAGGAAATAGGTCAAAATAAAATGCATTTAACTGAGAAACTATCTCAATTTTTCTTGTAATGTGCCACAGGCTACTGGTACTACACAGTGCATTTGAATACTCTGACGTAGTGTGTAAGACAAAGGAAACCATAGAGTACTTTGGGGTGGAAAAATGCATGGGAGACATAAGTTTCTATGTCTACGAGCTAGTCAAATGCTTAAATAATTTAGAATCAGAACATGCACAAAAATGAAACACTGTAACTTTTATAAGCGGCTTTTTTTTTTCTTAAACTCCAATTATTAGGATATTGTGCTCCAGGCAGCACATCAGGGGCTGATAATGAACAGAGACAGGACTTTTGCTGCACGAATTAAAAGTGTTCTGCTCAAAAGATGAATAAAGGATTATCTTCTTGTGTATACATATATATACACACACACTGAACAGAATGAAAATTGGAACCAAAAATGAAGTTGAAGTCTACTCAACTGTTGGTCATAAAGTGGAATTAAATTTAGGAGAAAACATAACCTAATTAGGAGCTTATGAAAGGCACATTAATATGTGCTGGAAAAGTAATTTTTATATATGAAAACTATTTTATGCTTTATATTATCTGTATAATACACAGTC
>NW_020924897.1:0-2480 GCF_003984885.1 Neopelma chrysocephalum
ATCAGTTTATACTCTAGAAGCCCAGTCCACTTTCATGCCATCAGATTTTTCTAACATCCTCTTCTTCGAGTGTGTGGAGATTCTCCATTGAAGTGGAGATGCCCCTTTGAGGTTACTCCTCAAGTTTAAGAGATAGAGATCTGCCCACAAGTGTTGGTATGGTGAGTTACACCAATCCCTAGTTAATGATTGCTTCTTCTTGCTAGCCTTAATAGAATTGCTGTGATGTAATTGCTATAATATAATTACTGAAATATATTTGCTTTGGTATAGCATGGTATCCTATCCTATCCTATCCTATCCTATCCTATCCTATTCACTCCTGGTAGTTTTAGCTTTTATATTGTATAGTAAATAGTTCTGATTAAGATCCTTTGTCTGATCACTTGTCATAATAAAGAATTCATTTTATGTAAATATACCTGGTTTGACATCTTTAACCCTATGGGACGAAATCATACTGAAAACCATTGAAAAAGTCTGGGGCTAACATTGGATCCAGCCCCATCCAGGCTCCTCTCAGAGAACGACTTTAGAAAGCAAGGGGGTCCTTTCTGACTCACTATCTCGTGACTCAGTGGGAGGGCTTCTCTAATAAACTTTGTCTAAAGCCCCACTGTCACTCACAACCCATCTCCCCTTGAGAATGGGCACCTCTCAAAGTTACTCCTCGATGCTGAGAGATTCCTTATTGTGTCAAATCCTCAGTAAGTAGACTGGGAATAAACATACTGACACATTGAAATCTTAGTTAAGTGATATAAAGAATGGGTGCACATATTATGCTGTAGGCATAAATCATTGACCAAGTCTGGAACTAAGTCGGGATCCAGTCACATCTAGACTCTCATTTGACAAGCAGTTTAGAATGCAAAGGGCTCCCTTCTGAACCCTATAACTCAATGGGAGGCTCTCCCTGACAGATCTTTCCGACCCTGCCCTCTATGCAGTCCATACTCAAGCCTACCTTGCCATGGAACCCTGTTAAACCACTGCCACATGTACTATCAAAATCTGTTAAACCACTGGTTTATATCAACAGACTTATTGCTGCTTGTCTCTTTACGAGTGAAGTGCAAAGCTTCATCTGCAACACCTGCCAAGGTGATTTAGGGAGCAAATGCACTTTCCCTGCAAGCCTGGAGAACAGCCCCCTCCTCCGGGCTCTGCTCACCTTTACGGGCAGCAGGTCACTCATTTGCACCAAGGGGAAAACTCTATCTGGAGAAAAGCAGCAGCAGCAAGATGATGCACTGCTCCAGTCGACTGCTGGTCTTGTTGGCAGCAAGGGAATTCAAAGGCTAGCAGGTTTGACTGGAAAGTGTCTCAAACCCTGCCGTTATTCCCAAGCTAAAATGGAAGGCCCAAGACACTGAAACAACTCTGCAGCCTGGATTTGTGAAATTTCCTTTTCTTTCCACTATGCAGTGAATTTCTATCCCATTCTCTGATCCTGGCAGTTGTACATTTAAGTCTTTCTACAACCCAAAGCCACAAAAAATACACCACATACCTCAAACAGGCAAGAGGAAGACACACACCCAGAATCCTGGTTCAGACTCCTAGATGAGATCCCAGCAGCTCGTTTCTCTCCACAAGGAGAGATGGATCACGTTGGATGCACCAACCCGCTTCTTCGGAAAGCCACATCACTAGAAGAGGCACGCTTCAATATATACAGGCTTTGCTGCTGGACATTAATTTTGCTGCGCGTAATTAGCAGTCACGTTAACATGATTTCGAGTTTATCTGTTGGCTCACTCCATATGGAAATGAGGTTGTTGATTGTGAGCGGAAATATGTCAGACCAAACTCCAGAGGAAGGGCCTCGTTGCTCACAAGGAAGAGCAGCCCTTGTGATCAGGGGCTGAGCCTTTGGGTCAGCTGTCTGCAGTGGGCAACACTGATCTACACTTCACCTCTGAATGTGTCAACTCTACTCCTTCAGTGCTCACTGCCTCCAGCCAGGAGAGAGGTGACAATGCTGCATGGTAGGAGGTGGCAGATCCTGCTGATACACAGACATCACCTTCTGTTAAGAGACAAAAATTGTGATTGAAGAGAAACCCTTGGAGATGCTGAAATTGACAGGAGAGCCCTTGTTCCTGTTCAGACTAATCTTGGAATCATAGAACCTCCTGAGCTGGGAGCAACCACAAGGATCCTCGAGTCACGCTCTTATCCCTACACAGGAAAATCCAACAATCCCACCATGTGCCTGAAAGTGTTGTCTAAATGCTCCCTGAACTCAGACAGCCTTGTTGCTGCCACCACTTCCCTGGGGAGACTGTTCCAGTGCTCAACCACTCTCTGGGTGAGGAATCTTTTCCTAACAGCCAACCTAAACTTCCCAGTTTCAGGTCATTCCCTCGGGTCCTGTCACTGGTCACGAGACAGAAGAGATCAGTGCCTGCTCCTCCACTGCCCCTCACAAAGAAGCTGCAGACCACAGTGAGGTTGAGGTTTTCTCTCAGCCTCCT
>NW_020924898.1:0-1539 GCF_003984885.1 Neopelma chrysocephalum
GAGAGCACTTTCCTTGACCGGGCAGGAATTCTCACCCTCCCCATTGCTCTCAGCCTGAACCCTGCACAGCTCTGAGGTCCCAAAGGGCTCCCTGTGCCCCAGTGCAGACTCAGGAGAGCTGCTCTGCCCACAAGTGACCTGCTGGTCAGCACACAGGTTCCCTGTGCTATTTGCACCTCTCTGTTGGTGGATGATCCACTTCAAAGATGCCTGGAAAAAAAGTGGGTTTTTGTGAAGACTCCACTTGCAAAATCAGTTCCTCCCAACTCTTCCTTCTTTCCCTGTGCAGCTGAGCAGAGGGTGATGCAGAGGAGTGCTCAGGCTCTGCTGCCTGGAGCTGTCCCTGCCAGCAGCTGCTTCCCTGTGCCCAGGGCTGGGCCCTGGCAGTGCCTCCAGAGCCCATCCCAGCCCTGGGTGCTCAGCTCTGCCCTGCAGAGCCCTCCCAGCACAGGGCACTCTGGTGCCCAGGGGCACCTCTGGCTGGGCAGGCTCTGATGGCAACAGCAGAGCAACCCTGAGGAGGCTGGAAAAGCACCACTGCTGCTGCCTGTGAGGCCCAGGGTGCTGATTTCTGACACTCCCTGTGCCATTGCCCTGGAAGAAGAACAGCTTTGGATTTTCCATGCTTCCTCCTGAATGGAGACATGAATTGATCTTTCTCATTGCCTGTCCCTGGGAACCCAGAGCAGAACACTGGAAGTACAGGATCCTTCCCTTTCAGGATGCCCCTGCCTTGCTGCATTTCCTGAAAATTCCTCTTAGAAACCTCCAGCAGTCCTTTGGAGCTGTGATCATTCCTGACATGTGCTGCACCGTTCTCGACAGCAGAAGGGCCCTGCCCTGCCTTCCCCTGTCAATTGGGGTTTGCTCCTTGCCCACAGCCCTTCTCCCCCAGCCCTGGAGCAGCTCCCCGGGCTGGCTGAGAGCTGCTCCTGAGCCCCTTGAAGCTCTGTGTGTGCCCTGCTGGTGTCCCTGAGCTGCCCTGGCAGTGCCCTCAGCCCTGCTGGGCTGTGCAGAGGAGCTGCTCCTGGGCAGAGCTGTCTCTCTGCAGCGCTGCCCGCTTGCCAGGAGCTCCCTGTGTGCCAGGAGCCCGGCCCAGCTGAGCAGCACAGCAACAGCCCCAGGCATTGAATGACCCTCGGGGGGTTGGGGATGAGTCCCTGAACATCAGACAAAGAGCAAGTTAAAGAAACCTCTGAAGAATTCAAAGTCAGACCCAAGTCCACAGTTTCTCATGGCGTTCATGGGTCCCACTGAGGGCCAGGACTCAGAAATTGTCCCCTGCTTCCAGTCAGAGCTGAAAACTGGAGGCAGTGATGACAGGTGGGGACAAGCAAAGTCCCGGGGTCTGTGATGCTGAATAAATCTGGGTTTGTTTTGTTGTTGCAAAGGGCCAAGGCCTGACCCCCAGCCCTTGGGAAGGGAGATCCTGTGCCTGCCTCATTCCTCAGGGCTCTTGCTGGGGCTCTGGGATGTGGGGATGTGCAATGGCAAGGGCAGGAGCATGGGGCAGCACCTCTGTCTCAGTTGAATGAGACT